>NC_092812.1:62695544-62995544 GCF_040954645.1 Diabrotica undecimpunctata | reverse complement strand
TGTCGGGGGCGTAATCTGATATAATATAAAATTTACGGTCCAGATTCATTATCGGTTTCAGGATTCTATGGCTAATATGTTTATGTCTTTTACATCGTTTTCAAATTTCTCTTACAATAAAAGGTCCACACCTGAGCAGACATATATTCCTTTATCCTTTCTGATAGATAAATAGAAAATTTTGAAATTTTGATTATCATTTATATTAATATCGTCTTTTTTTGTGTATTATTTTAATCTTTCAGCATATCAGTCTTCTAAGCACTTGATCATATTGTGACGACGTAGAAATGTCGTGCAAAGGGCTTCAAAGAAATAATGTACAGAATAACTTATTATTTTTATGATAAATAATTATTTTCTTATTCTATTTTGCTACCCAACTATCTAAATTGATTGTCAAACTATCTTTTATTCAAATCAATTGAAACTATACCGGATAATCCTCAAAGTTACAAAATTCTATAAAATATTGGCTGGATAGTAAACGTTTTGCTAACCTTGACTTTTAAGAGCACAGCTGTGCGAGAAGATATCTGATCAACATTTAAAAACGATTTTATAATTCACGCTATTCTTTTTGTCGTCACACGTGTTAGTTCTGTGGAGACATCAAACCTTAGATCTAAATAAAAAATTATCTAATTCCGACCATTAAAACATTTCTCCTAACATAAATGTGACAGTTGAATACACTACGGTCTATTAATAGTGCTGCCACAATGCTCCACAGGATACTATAAATTATGTTTATTAAAAATAACCTAGAGTAAAAAATTTAAAATAACTAGTAAAATTACAAAGATCTTATATTGTCCTGTATTCTGTTGTACTGAGTAAACTTTTTTAATAATTAAAAAATGGATTCAGACACAGATAAATCAGTATTATAGCTTTATCTTAAAGCAATGGTCTACCTATTTAAGCAGCCATAACTTTCCGTCTTCGGATATATCGCTACCCCAGTTCAAAACAGAAACAACTCAAAATTTTATTGAAATGAGTTATTTCCGTAAAATTTATGCGAGGATAATAATCTACCTATTTCAAAAGAGAAATAAATCATACATTCATATCCATTCCTTAAAAGGTGTCTATTTCCTTTTTGATTTTAAAATCTTTTTTAACAATGTCGGATCAAAACAGAAATAACATAGTTGTTTCTGTTTTAAACTGAATAGGTTACGCGCTGTCTTACATCTGTTAGGAAATAAGTTAAGTTATTTCAGTTTTGAACCAGCCATTGTCACGTTTCTTTTAGGTTATGTCAGTTTGAAATGAAAGTAATTGTTAACCTTTATGTTTTTAATTATTTAAAATAATATTAGTGCCGTTATTTTGTATATTTTCGTAGTAGTAGTACAATGTTGCCTATAAGTAGAGGTAAAAGAGTGACATTATTGGCAGTTGGCGAACTAAATAATAGTGATGCTGTGGCGCACCCAGGGGGGGGGGGGTTTGGTGGTTAAAACCCCCCCCCCCAGGACATAAGAAGTAAACAATATATAAAGAATAGTAGGAAAATGTAACTTGTATTCACACATAATAGAAAAAATCCAAAACTGCTGATTGAATAATTAAATTACCACTTTAAATATGTAGAACACAATAATTATTGCATTACTATATAAATACACAATAATTAATAAAATTTTTCATTATATTTAGATATCGATACCTAATATTAGGCTTATGAGAAAGTAGACAGAACGAGTCTGTTACGAGTAGCATGCGCCTACAGGACTGTATCTGCGGCGGCCTTGTGGACTATCACGGGTTGTGTTCCAGTGATGAAAATGAGCCATTAAACCAAATAGTGGATGAAATAACTTTTCAGAAAGAGGTAAGCCGGTTAGCTGTAGTAAACTAGTAGCATTCTGTTTATTGATAATAGGTACATAAAAAAGGTTTTTGAAATTGTTTTAGGGTACTACTAAAACCCTTAGTACGGATAATATAGTAGTAAAAATTAACATTGATGGGAATGTTGGATATATTGATCAAACTAATAACAGCAGTGGCTATCCATCCGTTCTCATTGCAATACCTGAATTTTCATCGAGAGAAATTTTTATACACGATCAAGTAAAGTATTTGTTCTAAAAAGCATTAAAAAATATATTCATTATTACATTAACTTGTTTTAGGTACAAAATTGCAATATTATTGAGAAATCCAGGCAATTGGAAGAAGAATGTGTTAAAGAAAAAAAGAAATCTAGGAAAAAATTTCACAACAAAAAAAAGGTAAAATAATCGCAGCAAGAAGTGTTCAATCAGCTTGTGCAGATGCAATGCAATGAATGCAATGCAATGAATGCAGATTCAAATGTAGTGAAAAAATTAATAACGAAATACGTCAAGAAATACACAACAGTTTTTGGAAAATGAGCAATATTAATGACCAAAGAGAGTTTCTTTTAAGGCACATGCCTGAGTTAAAAACAAAATACCAAAAAAATCTGCCTGAACGAAAAAGATCATACAATTTCGTTCATACATTTTCTATCAATGGAAATGAAATTGTAGTTTGTAAGACATTTTTTATGGGTACACTAAAGGTGAGTTAAAACTAACTATGGGTACACTAAGTCAGATAAAAGCCGACTTACGTGAGCACATAAACTGCCAAAAAATATATAGATGAAAGTCTTAACCTGTCCACTATATATAGATTATATAAAGAACAATGTGAAATACTACAAAAGCCTTATGGAAAGTATAACATGTACTCTACAATTTTTTTACAGAATTCAATATTAGTTTGTTTCAACCAAAAAAGGACCAATGTGCCCTATGTCATAGCTTTGATACAGCTACGGGAGAAGAGAAAGAAAATTTAAAAATTAACTACGAAAATCATCAATTAGAAAAAGAGGCAGTAGAAAAGAAAAAGCTGAAGATTTGTCAAAAGCTGTTTTGAAAGTAAAATTTTTTTTAAATGCCTAAATTTTTTTTTTTTAATTTTTTAAAAAGGAGTCCGTTGCACTCCAAATCACGCTCAATATAACTGAAATTGCGCCCCACCGGTTAAAGTACCAACCAAGAATTCTACAATAGAGTAGTCTACAAAAGACCAAAAATAAGTTCATCGGCATTTGAAGACGGGGTTGGCGTGTTTTAAACACTAAAAGTGTATTCAAAAACAAATCCCTTTCCCGTAGTAAATATTTGTTTTATTTTTGTAGCCTTCTTACCAATTTATTGTTTTACTCCATGTAAATCGACGAAACATTATAATTCACTCTGGATTGTTTATTTTTGGTCTTCGGAATCCGCACTTACCATTTCTATTGCGTATTATCGTTGACCTAATTAAACTTCCTTTTAGAATTAAGCATAATTATGATAACAGCGACCAACACTATCCTGATACTTCGAAATGACTCTTATAAAATCAGATATTTTGCGGAAATATCATCTTATCTTGAGTAATCAAAAGTGGTGTGATCTGTGTTTATATTTATTTTACTTTCATAATAATTAAAATAAACACAAAAGATGAAAAATGGTAATATTTGTCAACAAGGGGCATGCCAGATTTTGTAAAATGATTAGAAATAACATATTTTTTTAAGTAGCTACAACAATGTTCAATTAAATTATACGGAGATGCGATGTTGTAATATGGTGGAATAAACTCATATCAACATTATAAAGAATAATTGATAGTTGAGGTGCAAAAAAGGATAAGATTATTTATTTATATTATATTTATTTATAATATTAATTGAACGGCGGTAATTGGCACAGTGCCGAGCTTTCGACATCCTCTGTAATTTCTTCTTCAGGGCTTTCGGGGTCTCACACTCCTTAGCCTCCAGACACTGCACTTTTCACTATTCACTGCACTACTATGTAGTATGAATGGATACAGGTCCAGGTTACTGTTTTCAAGTTGTACTGATGATGGTGATAATCTAAATTGATCTCTTATTATTTCTGATCGTGCAGTGATTCGTGTTGCACTCGTATCTACCAAAAATGATATATCCTTATTATTGATGCGACCATCAATGTACCAGCCATGAAGACATTACAGTAACTACATGGGCTTTACGTTGCTTCTTAGAGGTAGAAGATTCAGTACCTTTATTTCGACCCGCTGTAATTTTACGACAGTGGCCTACTTCTTTAACATCTGAAGTCACATTTCTTCAGTATCGTATTGCTAAATATTTTCCGAACCATTTCTTCCAGACGTTAGTCCTTCTGTTCGTCTCTTGCTCTAATGGTTTCAAATCGATAGCAAGTGCTTACTATTCTCAAAGCCCTCCCAAAATCAGCTTCAAATTTTTGCAAGTTGTCACTTGCACGATAGATTCTACTTCGCAGTTGTGCTTTTTTTAGTTGAAACAGCCTTTTTTTGTTGTGTTTAATATTTGGTCGTCGCAATAACTACAAATTGCCTGAATCTTATATGATATGTCGGTTTCTGCATTAACTGGTGGTAGATCTGACGTTGGGATTCCAAAACTACTACACGTACTACGACAAGTACACTTAAAACAAAAATATTAACGAAAATAGGCAAGCTGGGGTGAAAATTCGCCCGTCTGATATTGTTTGAAGCGTTAAAGAGTTTGGAAGGTTAAACAAGAAGCTGCTCCTTCGAACCAGAGCCATTCCACGATGCGAGCCGCATCGTGGAAAATGTTCAAAAAGCAAAGGAACTTGTCCAGCCTACTGGAAAAAGGTTTAAAACCAAAGTCAAGGAAAAAGTTTTGAAATTTTCCACTGGCTGCGATAAAATACTATTAGAGTTTCAGATAACTAAACGAAGAGTAATAACAGGTATTTTTACTGGACACTAATCAGGTATCATCTCTGTAAAATGGGCAAAAAGGAGCATATTGATTCTATTAAAATGCAGTGCAAACAGCCGAACATATGGTTTCGCCATAATAAATGGAACAGGAATATACCTAACCTGATCAGAAAACAAACGTAGATCCACGGTATACACAAATTGCAAAGAAACCAAACGACCTCTTTAAAATATACAATCTACAATATATTTTCCAAGTTAAACCATGTTCAATCTTGCTGCGTTATGATTGCTTTGGAGTCACGTTCAAGACTTGTTCTTGTTCAGGAGCTCACTTCGTATTACTAGTACTAGTATGATGAGTAAATAAATATATCGTTTATAATGCAGTTAAACATATACACATATGTCCAAAAGTTTGGAATATTGGAATATTTTGTCTTTTTATTGATTTTTATATATAAACTGTTCTGAATAGTTAAACATCATTTTGTTTCAATTCTCAACAATACTAAATAAATCTCAAAACCAGATAAACGGTATGCAAAAAAAATATTTATTCTCTTGGAGTGAAAAACTTACAATGTAGAACTTGCATTTAAAAATAAATTAGTATAGAAAAAAATAATTTTTAATAAAACTAATAATTAGTATTTCCTCCATTGGCCTGTGTGCATGCCTGTAGGCGATTTGGCATGCTGTCGATTAACTGGTCGAGCTGGGCTTGCCGAATTATTTCCCATTCTTCACGAGCAGCATCTTTAAGTTCTCGAAGTGTAATAGGGGGATTTTTTCGCTTCTTGATGCATGTTTTGAGAATGTCCCAAGCATGTTCAATAACGTTCATGTCAGGGGAATTCGAGGGTTACTGTAATGTAGATATTCCTTCTTCTTCCAGAGAATTTTGTGCTGCTGCTGTTCGATAAGGAGGTGCGTTGTCATGCATAAACACAAATTCATCACCTACCGCCCCTCGGAATAGACGTAGGATTTAAAACTTGCTCGATGTACACAGCACCAGTGACTCTTCTCTGCAGAACCAGCAGTGGCGTCCGTGTACTCTCCGTACACTCATAATACCACCCCAAACCATAATACTTCCACCTTCAACTGGGAGCGGTTGGGCTGTTTCTAGTCGGGCTTGTCGTCCTGGGGCCCTCCAAACCAGTGTTCTTCGCGAACCAGATACCAAGCCAATTTTTGACTCATCAGAGAACATCACATTATTCCAGTTAGGACCATGATACACTATTTCTCTAGCCCATATATAATATATAACAAGCGAGTCTTCTACAGCTGGCGCCGCTTCTCGCATCCTAATTTCTAGCATTTTCTGTCGAAGCAATCTTCAGTTGTTAGATCTCTGGCGGTTATTGCATCGTCGACATCGTCTCTCCAGGATCGTCTTGGTCTACCTCGTTTTCTTCTAGTTGGCGGAGTCCATTCTTCTATTTTTTTTGCCATCTATTTTCAGGCATTCTCTGAAGGTGTCCATACCAGTTAAGTCTTTTGGCTTCGATTGTGTCTATTATGTCTAGATCGATTTCCATTTCTCTCCGAATATCTTCGTTTCTCACCCTATCAAGTTTAGTGAGCTGGTAACATCGTCTCCAGTAGTTCATTTCCATGGCCTTAATTTTTGATTTGTTTCTTTGGTTTATTTCCCAGAATTCGGCGCCGTACAGCCGAATACTTTCTATTATTGTTTTATAAATTCTTCTTTTATTTTCTTTTGTTATTTTTTTATTCCATAATAGTCCGTGTAGCTGTCTGGTGGCTGATCTTACTTGGCCAATCCTGGAGTGTATTTTTTCGCTACTTCCTGCTTTTGATGTTATTTGGACTCCCAAGTATTTAAAATTGTCTTTTGGTTTTATAGTTCCCGTTTCGATTTGTAGGCTTTCTGGTTTTTCTCCTACAACTAAGTACTCAGTTTTTTGTATATTAATTGTGAGGCCCCATTTGGTATACTCATCTTCCAGTTTTCTAAGCATGTAGCCTACATCACTCTGGTCTTCAGCTAGAATGGCTTGGTCGTCAGCGAAGTGTATCGTGTACAATCTATCATCTCCGATTGGGATGCCCATATTGCAGCACTTTAATCTAAACACACAGAGAGTGCCTCATTTAGATATATTTTAAAGAGTGTAGGTGCTATGCAGCAGCCTTGCTTTAGGCCCTTACTAATAGAAATTTTTCTAGTTAATATATTTCCAGTTTTAATGTTTGCCGTCATATTTTTGTAGAGCTGTTGTACTGCTTGTATATTTTTTTTGCTTATTCCTTGTTTTTCCATTGCTACCCAAAGCATTGAAAGTGGTACACTATCGTATGCCTTTGTCAGATCTATAAAGACTATATGAGTTGAAAGGTTGTGGGCTAATTTTTTCTCGATAACTTGCTTTAGAGAGAATATACTGTCCATACAGGATCTGCCTGCACGAAAGCCATTCTGTTCTTCAACATCTGTCATCTCTTTTTCAATTTTGTTTTTTATTATTTTTCCATACAGTCTTGGGAGTGGATTTATGACAATTAGCTCCCTGTAGTTTGAACAATTCTTTCTATCTCCTTTTTTGTAGATGTTGTTAATATATGCTTTTGTCCACTCCGGTGGTAAGTCGTGTCCATTATAGAATAAGGTGAGACCTACGCCATGACTTCCGATTTTTTAGAGTTTGTATTGCATTCTCGACTTCCTGTACTGTTATTTCATCGTCTTCACTGAATTCCAGTTCATATGTTGTTGTACTGATGTTCGTGAATTGAGGTCTTGTTTCAGTCAAAAGTTGTGAGTAGTGTTCGATCCAAGATCTTTCTTCTATTAAATCTATTCTACTCGTTTCTTTTCTTTTTGTTCTCAGATTTTTTACCGTTTTCCATGCTTCTCTTGATCTTGTTGACCCTATATATTTGTTGAGTTCTTCGCATTTACTTTCCTTACTCTACTCTAGCCCATTGCAACCTTACTATTTTGCGTTGGTAGGTTAGTTTGGGAACACGTAGCGGTCAACGATACAAATTTACCGTATTTAGTCTGCGTGTGATTGTTTGCCGTAAAATATTCAGTTCTTGAAGCCTAGAAATTTCTCTGGATATACCACTTGTAGATTCCAGACGATTTCTACGAGCTATCAATGTTATTTGCTGGTCTTGTGCTGCTGTTGTACATCGACTTCTACCACTTTTGGGACGATCCTTGACATCATTTGTACCTTGGAATTTTTTTTAATTTTCGATACAGCACTCTGAGTATCATCAACAATATTCGTGATATAACTTTGACTAAAGCCCTGTTGTAACAAAGCAGTTACTCTGTTAAAATGAGATATCACATTTCTAGGCATTTCTAAACGCTCAATTCAAATTTAAACAAAGACTTAAATAATGTGTAAATACGCTAATCAGTTGAATGTGACCAAAATCATACAAAAACGATTCAAATTTTTTATCATTTTCATTTAAACACGCTATAGAATGAATATCAACAACAGTTTTAAAACCACCATAGGCGTAGGTATTTTATTTGTAGGTATTCCAAACTTTTGGACATGTGTGTATGTAGAACTTCGGTTAAGTCTGCGCTCATTTATTGTTTGAAAAATTCATAGAAGAATCTCAAAAAATCTGAGAATCATAGATTTACTGTGAGGAAGAGATACTGAAACCCCAATTGATATACTAAAGGTATCAACATACTCATTTCTAGACTAAATTTTAATAAAAGAGACTGGAAAGCTAGTGGGTGGCATTTAACGACTGGAAGTTCAATAAAGTTATAATCAAGCAGATCATTTTCCTTATTGTTTTTATATCTACATATGTACTTCTTATGAAAAATATATCAAAAAGGGAAGTGTATTATAATCACCTCAAGAGATAGTTCTGCTTACACCGATTTTTATGGTTGACTGATATCGCGTTAATAATTGAAACGAAATTGACCTGATCGATACAATTCAATTCACGCCAATTAATAACTTCCGCTGAGGTGTCACGCATTTAAGTATTATAAACTTATAAACCCATTAGATTAAATATACAATGTGAACAAGATTTTACGCAATTACGAAGAAAGCCTTTTATATAAAACCCATTTGCAGATAACCACTAGAATATGCATTTTATTAGTATATACCTTTCCTCTGACTATTATTTAGAACACGACACTTGTCTACTCAAAAGTGCATACTTAAATCATTTGAGAGCGTTTCTACAGTTTTTAGCATCTGATCTAAGTGATTTTAAGTGGAAGCCATTAATTTCAAATCATCCATATACAACACATGAGCTGTGGCTTTGCCACAACAGTATCGTTATTTTTAATGCTAAAACCCAAGTCGGTGGAGTTCAGTAGCTAAGATACTTTGTACATCGTTAGATAGAACCAAAGTGTACTCAACGTAGTCAATGAAAGCAGTAAAAAGATTCCTTTTTTGGTGTATGCCTGGTTAGAAATGACTAAGTCGGTTATAAGTTCTTCTTGGCAACACATGGAATCTTCAGCGCATCTATTCTGTTAAGGCTCTAGAATATTTAGAGCGCAGTGTTGGTGGATACGCTGGGCTATATAGAATGTGACCAATTTACGCAAAGTAGGAACACAGTAATTGAGCATTACTGGGCTGGATCTTAGATGTTCTTTTGATCCTTCAGGATTAAATCAGTTACTCTCCGAGTAAGAAATGGTAGTATTTAATGCGGATTAGAAATAACCCCATTAATTAATATTGATAAAAGCTCATAAACACTTAACAACTTCTGCTAGCAGTTTTGAACTCCGTTTAGTCCAAGAGATTTCCAGTTATAAATAATATTACTGTAGTGTTCATCGTGTCTTCAATCCATCCAGTATTGGTGTTATGAATAGCATGAGTTGAAAGTTGATATTCCTAAAAATCAAGAATTTCTTTTTGTCTTGGGTACGATTCATTTTCATTTTCTACAGTGGAATTAAGTTTCCTAAAAATACGCCTTCTCCGTAAGCTCACAAAGGATATTGTCGCCATTCTGTTGGTTACTAACTTGGTATCTCCTTAGGTGGTCTCAATAAATGGAGAGTTTTTATTTTGATATATCCAGACAATATTTTTTGTATTCCGTACAACCGATTACAAAACATAAATTTACAAAATAAGCACATATTTTAATTCGAAGACCGGGAACAAGCAGAAAAAACAGAAGAAGACCAAGAGCAAGATCGGGAGATAAAATAATCAAAGCTGGTGGAATATATTGGATCAGAAAAATGTTACAGGTTACAGTGCAATATTGGGAAATACCTAGAGGAAGAGTGTGGAAGTAGATCAGTACTGACATTTTGGATACGTTTTATTGTGTCGTGAGCTAAAGAATTATGTAATCATCTATTAGTATATATAAGTATTTTCCACCTAAGAAGACCGCTTTGCTGGTAACTGCTGGTAACTCTATATTACTATATAAACGGTGATATATTTTACATTATCTTTATGAATAACATTTTACTGCTCTGTTCTTTCAATCAGCATTGCTCAATAAGTTATCGTTTAGTTGTTTTAATATTTTATTGCAATAGTACTATACCCTGGCCGCTGAAAACATGGAATCCAAGGTCGCATGATCACTTAATGCAGGCATCGACAGGCGCTCGAAACTAGACCTTATGGGAAACTGTTTACACCGTCATTATTTGTGTTATGATACTATAACATAAATGTTTTATGTATCATGATTTGTGTTTCAGTTTCGCCGGCTGGTGAATTTTGTGAAAATGTTTAAAATTAATGTACATCAATAACCTCTAAAAAACGGTATAAATATATTATAGCAACATTGTTAGTTCGTTTTTGTTGAGCGGTGTAAACGTGGGAAAAGTGATAACATAGGAAGAGGAATATTTAAGAGTGCGTGCCATTCACATGATCATTCCATCTTTTCAGCGGCTCAACTATAGCACGGAATATGTATTTAAACAGCGAATTTATTACATGTTAATTTTTTTTTACTTTCTTCTGACGTATCGTATAATGTAGGTTTACCCAATAATCAAAGTTATGCCTTTACACGAACTTATTATTTGAAAAACAGGGAGTACCATGTGTCATAATAATTGTAATCTCCTTTATACACGCTTTAAAAATTTGTTTAGTAACGTATTTCTTAAATCCACACAATCATTGAAAAATGATTCATGCTATTTAAAAATATCTTTCTGTTATCGACAAAGTAGATCAAATTCAAACTTGTCATCATGTTATACTTCTGTTTATGTTTATCGTTAAAAATTAATTGATAGTCGTGAGTTGTATTTGTGTTATTTAATAATTTAGCAAAATACATAATCACATAAACGGTTTTTGCAATCACAATCAATGCAGTGTTTATGCTTGTTTAGCATTGGCTGTTAAATAATTTGTGTTCGATTGTTTCGCCTGTTGTACAACCCTCGTCCTTTTTAGGGTGTAGTAGTTGTATATAAGTACCTATTTTTTTATAGTAGTGTAGTGAAGCGGTACTTTAAAGTAAAATGATTAATTTGAAATAAAATAAAATACAGTCGAAACGTAGAGTATTATCTCCAGAAGAACGGCGTTTAGTTCTGAAAGTCGGAAGTTATTCCAATTTGGAAAAAAATAATATGGGTCCATTGACATCTGTTATGGCAGTTTAGAAACGCACATGTGATGCTTGCGGTATCTCAGAAAAGACATTCCATAAAGTAAGCAAGAGAAATCGTCGACATTCAAAAAATTCAGATTTGCACCAGGCAATTAAAAATATTATATATAATATGTATAAAGCCAAAGAACATGTAACAATTAGTGCTGTGTCACAAAAAATAAAAGACAAGAAACTGTGTGATATTAGTTTAACAAGTTTGTGGAGAGTGCTGAAACATATAGGTTTTCGATAAAAAAAAGGCAAATAATAGACAAGTAGTGTGTGAACTCTCTAATGTTGTTTCAAAACGGTGGCATTTTTTAAGAAAATACATTAACAATGTAGATGAAATAATGAGGGTTTTATTCCTGACGCTAGTTTAATTTTTTCGTCCACAAGAATACAGGCGATTACCATGGAAATATGGATGCAAATATTTTTGAAGAATGGTTTGTAGAAAATTTGTTAAAAAATTGGAGCGACCATCCATAATAGTGTTGGATAATGCATCCTACCACTCAAGAGTAGAAGAGAGATTTCCTTCAAGCAGCTGGACAAAAGAAGAAATAAAGTTGTGGTTGACAGAAAAGAAAATTTTTCACATTGACATTTTTAAAAGTCGATTTACTTCAAAGGTGTGGAAAGCACAAAATTCAAAAGAAATTTGTTACTAACCAAATGGCTCTTAAATATGGCCATGAAGTTCTTCAACTTCCGCCCTACCATTGCCACTATAATGCAATTTAGTTAGTTTGGGGTATATACAAAAATTTTTATGATAAATATGCATCCAAAACAACAGATGACGCTAGGGTTCTTAGTTAATGGAAAGAATCGCTAGAACAAATAAAGGCAGAACAGTGCCAAATTTTATTAGACATACGAAAGACAATCGTTCAGTCTTTTCAAACCGAGCGAGTTATAGATGAGGTCCGGCCTCTAATTATTCGGATAGACAATTCAGATAGTGACGACTCTGATAGTGAAATATCAGACAGTGAATGGGACAAATCGTTTGCTACAAAGAAGTAACAAAAAAGTGTTTCGGGAATTCAATTTTATTTGCCTTTGATATTAATAGATGCCTTTAATAGTAAAATACAGTATTATTACTCAACATAAAATACAGGAAATTAAATATTTTTACTTTTCAAGCGATTGGAATTAAATATTAAGGCCCCACTGTTTGAGGCCCACTGATCATATCTTAATTGCATATCGGGCGTCATAGGGTAAAAGGACTTTATTAAAAATTTCAACTTTTAATGCTTATCTCTTAAGAGTAAAGCGGTTGAAAGGTGATGATAACCATAACAAACGCTAAAAAATATGATGACCTCTAAATTTTCATTGCTATCGGTTCAACGCACGTTATGTTTATAATATAGTAATTTATTAACGATTTTCATGTAACCAGATTAATTATTACATATTAGTTTAAAAGAATACAAGAGGTCGATTAAGCGATGAAATGCGCACTAAATAATCAGTTCTGATAAAAATAACTGATCATCAACAAAAACTATTTACCATATCGAGGTCAATAACATAGTCCGATAACAGCCAGATGTTTGTTATCGGCAGTACCTGTCAAGGAAAATAAATTTATAAGATTTAGGAGTCATAATGCACTTGAGGCCACAAAATGAGCCTGCTTAACAACGCAGAAAAAACTGAGAGCCCAAGACACTACTATAAAACGATTTTATGACCATTTTATACAATTTGTTATATGGAAAGCGTTTTAGAGTTTGTAAATAAACGTGATCATAACAAAATAAAATATTGATAATGTAGATATCATCACAATGGTTGTTTAACAGGATGAAAATATGTATATAGAAAATGTATGACAAGAGAGAAACATATAAAGGAAAACATGCAGATGTGGTAATAGAAACCAAAAAGAAATCAAACAGTAATAAACCTACTAAAAATAACCTATTTTTTTTTTTAGCCCTTTTTTCTATCCGAATTGTCGAATAAAGGCCTCTCCCATTTCTCGCCATTCATCCCTGTTGTGTGCTAGGCGTTTCCACATTGGTCCTGCGACTCTTTTGATATCGTCGCTCCAGCGCATTTGAGGTCTTCCTCTTGGTCTCTTCGCATCGTACGGTCGCCAGTTTCCGACTTCTTTGTTCCATCTACCATCTTCGAGACGTTCGTTGTGTCCAGCCCATTTCCATTTTAATTTAGCTGCTTGTTTCGCGGCCTCCTTTATTTTTGTTTTGTTCCGGATTGCTTCGTTCGTTTGCCGATCTATTAGTGAGATACCAAGCATCTGTCGTTCCATGGCTCGCTGAGTTTTTCGAATCTTGTCCATGTTCTTTTTTGTGAATGTCCAGGTTTGAGCTCCGTAAGTGAGAACGGGAAGGATACAAGAATCGAACACTTTGGTTCGAAGGTTTTGGGGTATCTTTTTGTCTTTCAGTATGTATGAGAGTTTTCCAAATGCGGCCCATCCCATTCTTACTCGTCTGCTTATTTCGGTAGTTTGGTTTTCTTTGTTTGCCTTGATATTCTGACCCAGATATATGTATTCTTCTACATGTTCCACTTTTGTTCCTTGGATGGTTATCGTCGGTTAATCATCTTTATTCGACATTAGCTTAGTTTTACTCAGATTCATTTTCAGTCCTTTTTTTATGGATTCCGTATGAAGCTCATCGATCATCGTCTTCAGTTCTTTCCAGTTGTCGGCTATTAGTACTACGTCATCTGCATATCTTAGATGGTTTAAATACTTTCCGTTTATCGACAGTCCCTTCGTTTCCCAATTTAGTGATTTAAAGATATCTTCAAGTGCGGCAGTAAATAGTTTTGGAGATATGGTGTCTCCCTGTCTTACTCCTCGGTTGATTTTTATTGGCCTCGTTTTCATTCCGTTATCCATCGTGACTACCATTTCAGCGTGTTGGTATATATTATGTATTAATATCCTATATCTAGAATCTATTCTGCTGTTGACCAGTGCTTCCTCAATAGCCCATAATTCTATGCTGTCAAAAGCTTTCTCGTAGTCTATAAATGCTAAACAGATTGGTAAATTGTATTCGTTAACTTTTTCTATTAGGACCTTTAGTGTGTGAAGATGGTCACATGTACTAAACCCTTTTCTAAATCCGGCTTGCTCTACTGGTTGATATACATCGAACTTTGTTGTCAATCTATTTGTAATTATTTTTGTGAATGTTTTATAAAGTTGTGATAGTAGTGATATTGGACGATAATTTTTCAGATCTGTATTGTCCCCTTTTTTGTGTATTAATATTGTGTTAGCAGTATTCCATTCCCTTGGTATATTTCCTTCAAATAGGCATTTATTAAAAAGTATTTTTAGGTACCTGATGACTTCTTCTCCTCCTTCTTTCAACATTTCTGCCAGAATTCCATCACTACCCGGTGCTTTATTTCTTTTCAATTCTTTAATTGCATTTTCTATTTCTACTTCGCTTATTTCGGGCATTACTTCAGAATTTACGTTTGTTATTTGTCTTTTCAGATTTTGCTTTGAAGAGTCGGGGGGATCGTTTCTTGAGCAGTATAACTCAGTATAGAAGTTTTCAACTATGTTTGATATCTGAGCTTTGCTTGTTTCTAGTTGGCCTTGTTGATTTTTCATAGTTATAATATTTTTCTTTCCTAATTTCGGTTTGGTATATTTCAGACTTTGATTTTTCTCTATCACTCTTTCTACATGTTCTTGTTGATGTTTTTTAATATCGTCTTTTATCTGTTTTCGTATGGCTCGATTAAGTTCTTTGTATTCTGTGGTATTTCTTTTGTTTAGTGATAGGAGCTCTTTTCGTTGTTTCAGCATATTCTTCGATTCTGCACTTATTTTGGATTTTTTGTTGTTATGGCGGGTTGCTACTTCTGAGCTAGCATTCAATAGTTCTTTTGTTATAACTGAGTTAATTTTATTAACGCTGAGTTGTTCTAGATTCAGTGCTTGGGCGGTTTTTAATTTGCTAGCATATATTTCTTTATCGACTTTTAGCTTTTCTGTGTCTATTTGTATCGTGTTATTAAAGTTAATTCTACGTTTGCTATACTTAATCCTTAGTTTAGCTCTAACCATTCTGTGATCACTACCCAGAGAGACATTATTTATTACTGTTACATCTTCTACGATACCTTTCTTGTTACACATGATGTAATCGATTTCGTTCCTTGTTTTTCCGTCTGGTGATAACCACGTCCACTTTCTTTGCGGTTTTTTCTTATAAAATGTGTTCATTACGAAATATTTGTTGCTATGTAGGAAGTTAACCAGGGTTTCTCCTCTCTCATTTCTAACACCATAGCCGAATTCACCAATATAGTTTTCGCTTTCTTCTAGTCGTTGTCCAATCTTAGCGTTGAAATCTCCTATTATAAGTGTGTAAGTGCTGTGATAGTTCGTGTTGGTTTCTATTATTTTCTCGTAGAACTCATCTATCTCTTCATCGGGGTGTGTTGAAGTTGGGGCGTACACTTGAATGATTTTTAGGGTGATTTTCTCGTTTATATTCATCACAATCATTGCAATTCTTTCTGAGATTCCCACATATTGTTCTATTTTATTAGCATGTTTCTTAGAAACCAGAAATCCTACGCCGTTTAGACTTTGTTCTTTGTGTCCTTTGTAATACAAGATGTTACCTGATTGCAATGTTATGCGCTCCTCACCTTTCCTTTTTACCTCTGCGAGACCAAGTATGTCCCACTTTAGGTCCTTTATTTCTTCTTCCAGCTCATAGATTTTTTTATCTCTGTTTAAGGACATTACATTGAGTGTTGCTATATTCAAGTTTGTTGTTTTTAGCGATTTCTTGCTTCCCCCAGATTCCATGAAGCTGTCCTTTTTTATAAAGGAGTGGGACTTGCCAATATTGTATGATCTACCCACCTGGGGACTTATTCCTATCGTTTTAGAATTCGCCATCATTTTGGGGAGGTTATTAGCCTTAAAACACCGCGCTGGCCAGACGTGTTGGTGAGTGTGTTTTCAGCCGTCCATTCTGGATCAGACGCTATTCGTAGCCGTCCACTCTGGATCAGACGCTACAGTTTGTGATCTTATACTATCCCTAAAATCAAGGGTTGCCAGCTCCGCCATCTTCGCCGTATCGAAAGTATGCTTCGTCGCCTTGGATGCCGTTCTGGACTTCATCCGTGACCCTGGACAAGGGACCCTTAGCAGGTGCTAGCTTCCCGGGTCAAGAAGCTCCTGGAATCTGCGGAGGGCAGGAATTGATTCACTTTCCCTGATAGGACTATCCAATAGAATCCAAGGGACTCCAAAGGAGTTCCTACCCGCTACCCCCAAAATAACCTATACCATGTGTAAAATTCCTTTCATGTTGAATTATTTTGCTATTCACTTCTAATTTGCATCGTATTATCGTATTGGATTTTTGGAGATTATCATACTGTTTAAATGATTAAATATATATTCTACACTTCATTTTTACTGTCTGAAAGAAATATGGCATGTCTCCAGATCATATTGACCGCCTGAAATCAATATGGCAATCTGTCGTTGTGCACCACAGTCACACTCAGCAGTAAGGGCTTTTCCCCATCTATGTAATCTGCCAGAACATCTACCGCTGCTTGTTCTTATTCTGTTCAGCATTATCCATTCAAACAAGCAATAGTGATTAACCCAGCCTGAGAGACTTGCACACCCCTTAAGAATGACATTTGGGTGATACAATTCATTGGAACGAGGAGGAGTAACTCCTGTAAACAGGAATCACTTTTCCCCCCTCCCCAATGCTCCAGACCATCCACTTCCACCGTGATAGCACTCTGATGCGCTATATCTGAGGCTCTCTTTTCAACAAAATGCTTATCATGTGGGAGTCCTGGGTACATTGACTAAATTCGTGTACCCCCTAACAAATAAATACTGGCATGAAGCTGGTCTACCTGGCCTTTCGGCATACAACCTTTAGCTAGCCGCTAACCCCTACGAGTCCGACACCATTTGAGGGTGGTGCGTTGCACGAAGCATCGCGTGGCTCCACCCTTCCCGTAGTACCTGTGTTGCAGTACGCACACCCGTCCGTTATCCCCCCGGGTCGGAAAGGTGAACGCAGGTTTAGGCTCGACCTCGCACGTAGACAGATAGTCGCCGAGGAACTCTCCTCTATCATTCTTAAGTCTCCCAAGGTGGGTACGTGCCGTAAACCCACGCTCTTAATGGGGAAATGGTGTATGAGGGGTTCAACCTCACCTTGGTTTTGTGGAATGAGAGTAGAGTGGTCCCGAGAGAGGCTTGTCTCGGATACTAGGAGTGTAGACCGGTGACCGTAACGCCGAAGCGCCCTGCGTGCGTTTCTACAAACCCGACACCTCGAACGACGGCTCTCCACCTCTCCATTCCTTCCCATTAGTCGCCTCTTACTAATATTTGCTGTTTGGGTCTTCTGTGCTTCCATCTATGGTATACTTAATATCTCTTACAGGATCCGGTTTGGGTGGTTTTCTAGCTCAGCGAAGTTTGTTCTGCTTTTTTCCTCCATAATATCCAGTACCCTCATTTGTTTTAGGTCTCTGAATTGAAAGCTTTCAGCGACGTATCTAGGCACGTTTGCAGCTTCCCTAAGGCAGTTGTGATGTGCTGCTTGAATTTTTTTTGTTGCTATGACTTGTGTCACCCCATATAAGAGATGCATATGTAATTATTGGTAGTATGATGCTCTTTACCAGTCTTAATTTGATTTTCATAGCTGATTTGCTTCTTCTTTCCGTGAATATTCTTATTGCGGCTCTGGCCGTTGCTGTTTTCTGAACTGTCGCGTTAACATGTACTGTGAATGTTAGACTTTGCTCTATTGTGACTCTTAGGTATTTAGCTTCATTTTGCCATTCGATGGGTCTGTTTTGCACTCTTAGCTGTTCTTCTAGGTTATCTCTTCTCTTTTTTTTAAGACAACCGCTTGGTTTTTTTTCTGGATTTATTGCTATTTTTCATTGGATACTTCATTCTTCCATCATATACAGTACCGTCTGTAGATTTCTTACAGCTATATTTACAGTGTTTTGCTGCGATTATAGTGTCGTCTGCATAAAGTCTGATTAGTGTTCCGGGTATTCTTGGAACATCTGATGTATATATGCTATAAAGGAGGGATAATTTCTGGCCGCTTTGGTACGAGGAGATGAGTTTCATCATGGCCCTGTTGTATCCATAATCTCTCATCTTGTATGTCAGTCACAATCAGTCAGTACATACTATAATTCAAATTATAGCACTTGCAGAACGCAATCATTTATTTCTTTTTCAAAGTTGATGGATAATTACAATGTAAATTAAAAGTTAATAGTTTCTGGTTTGGATGTCTATACCTTAGGCATTATTGTGTCTTTTCAATAATAAACCAAAAATCTTTGGTTTGATTTCAAAGTATTTTTGGGTCATTCAAATGCGCCCCTTCTTAGTTCAAAGCTACCCCTATTAGGGGCACTTTTGAACATTTTTCTTATATGTAAAGTAAATTTTTTTGTATGTTCAGATAATTTCTTGGTAAGTTTGATAGACAATATTACATTATTAGATGTGCTAATGTTGTTTGCTATACCTAAAATAAATAATATTAGGCAAAGTAAGTCATAATACACTTAAAAAAAACGTTCAAAAGTGCCCCCTCCGCCCCTAGCAAAAGATCGAGAAGCCATCTCAACAGTTATCGCCAACAATATATATTACTATTATATATGTATATATATATATATATATATATATATATATATATATATTATTATATATATATATATATATATATATATATATATATATATATATATATATATATATATATATATATATATATTACATATCACAATCACCATGCACTGACGTTAACATTTATTATTTTCTTTTTCTAAGAGAGCATGTGCCGATTTATAAAAAATTGTAGTTTTTTGTCGGAAAGTGATAAATTAGACAGAATTGATTACAAGTTAAATATTATATTTATTTGTGTCTAATGCGCATTACCGTCGTAGTATTCAAAACTAAAGTGATAAACGATCCATAATGATGCGTAATATCAGTCAATGGCACCGCAGCGTCTGTCGTATTACAACACACAATAAACAATTTGCACTTCTACAGACATGTTGATTGATAGTAGACATCAAAACAGTAATAATCAAATCAGAAATATCACAGCCAACACAGAGATGTGAGAAACTAAGTATAATTTATTATTGTATAAGTTGCAAATTACTACTGGTGTAGACATCGACCATCTTTAATTCCTGCAAATGTCTTTTTATATCTTATTTCACAGTCTAGTCTATATTATCATACCTATCTTAATTTAGCTGCTTTCGAAGCTTAGTCTTTGTGCCCAAATCCAATTTTATGCTTATAAAATTGAAAATTTCTAAGACATTTTTTCCCTCATAGACTACCATCATATATGTTTAAGTTCAAAAGATTTCGATTTTTAAGAAAATATGATATCCATAGACCTGTTCCAGATATTGATGAGTAATTAACCTGCAGCTACACACAATGTGTTCGGCCGTTTACATTGCATTTTTTAAAAATCGATGAGTTTTTGCTTGTCTTTTTCGAAGGGAAATCATGAGATCGGCACAATTTCTTTTAATTGTATTAAATTATCTTATATATTAAGAAAATATTTATCAGGTTACCATCAACACATAAATTAGGGATTTAAAAAGGGGTGAGTAACTGAAAACTCGAAAATTCCCTGAAAAACTTTGTAAATGGTTTTCATGGTAATAAAACGATTCCATCAACCATAAATTTGTTAAAAATCATCGTGTAGACGATTTTTTTATCATCCTTCTAATGCATCACTCCACGCATCCAGAATCATGGAGTAGTAGAGAAGGTTTCTAATTATCATCCTTTCACTCCACGGAGGATAAGAGGGGTAAGTGACTAAAAACCAGAAAAATCGCTAAAAAACTGTGTACTTAAAGATTTTTAGTCACTCAACCCTCTTATCCACTGGCGAGAAGTGGTGATAATACGAAGCCTCTACACACTTAACTTTTGGACCACAAAATCGTTTTCACCACGTACGAAAAACCTTTAGAAAGTTTTTAGCGAATTTTCTCGATTTTAGCCACTAACCCATCACTCCAAGGGTGGAAGTGTAGGTGTGATAAGGTGCGAATATTGTAAATAGTGATTGTAATTCGGTTATGATTGACAGAATTGTTTTAATCAACGACAAAAACCCGGAACAAAGTTTTTTTTTAGCGAATTTTCTGGTTATTGGTCACTCACTACAATTTTACACCCCTGGAGTGAGAGGATAATAATTGGGAACCCTCTACACAATGATGATTTTTTTATATATTTAGGGTTCACAAAATCGTGTTTACAACCAAGAGAAAACCTTTTATAAAGATTTTCAGCCAATTTTCTCAATTTCAGTTACTCACCCCCCACTCCAAGGGTGTAAGTGGAGGGGTGATTATGAGGAACCCTACAATAAAATTGTAGTAATTGTGATAATGTTATGGTTGACAAACTGATTTTCTCAAACCATAAAGATCCTGTACACAGTTGTTCAGCGAGTTTTCTTCATTTTAGCCACTCATCTTAACTTTCTCCTCTAAGAGATAATAAAGGAAAAACCTCTACGCGGTGTCTTTGGATAAAAGTATTGTTATGTTTTTATTATTTTTCTAATTTATTGTTTTTATTTATTTATTAAAGGTTCTATTTATAACACTTACAAATTTATTAAAGTTTGTATTACTAATTTATCTTACACGAACAATTATACAATACAGGCGTTACATTTTAAAAAAACGCGGCGCGATCTTCAAAAACTAACTGTTTTCCTTAAGTAAAATGTCCCATTTATATATAAAATGCCGTTATCTAGAAGGATCGATGACCTTCTCCATTAGAACGGGATCCCATCGAATAGACTGGTCTTTCGGCGAAGGGACTAGAGGTTGTTCGACGGCTGAAACTGGTTTTTTAACTGAGCGCCGAAATAACTAGAATAGAAAAGATATTAGCAATAAATATGTTTACAGTTTTGAGTCATATGACACGTCATTATTTATTGTTACAGTATGGTTCTAGGAATCATTTTCACCACTCACGAAATTCGTTTACAAGGTTTTTCAGCGAATTTTAGGGTTTTGTAGCTGCTCACCCCTTATTTTAACCCCTAATGGAAATATTTTTTTAAAATGTATTCAAGTTAATACAATTAAAAACATAATGATTTGATGATAGGTATTTTATGATTCATAATAGTTCATGACACCGATGTAATGATTTTGATATGACAGAGCACACCCCAAGAGATAGAAAAAAGAAGGTGGGTGGTTAACCAGGTTTAGAAGTAGATGTTAGGAGTACTAATATGTAATAAGAGATTTTAATTGTATTCACACTGACTTGTGATGGATTTAGTAAGAGTTCTAAGCCTTATTTTGCAGCTATAATAACTGTGGACAGTTTAATGAAATGTGCATCATTATAAACATCTGCATAATTATAGCATTATTACATATGTTTTTTAGTAGATTTTTATTGAATTTATTCCAGTTAGAGTGACCACCCTATATACTATTTATGAATATTCTTCAAAAGTTAAAAAACCCATATCAGTTTTGTTGTTTCAATCCTTATTAGAAATAGTATAAATATTTCTATATTAGGCAATAAACCAAACAATTTAAAAATAACTACCAATATCAATAAACAGTTAGAGTTCTGTTACATAACGTAATTAAAATAGAATTAAATGAATTGTGTGTTATGTTTTAAGCATAATTAAAATGATTATAAAATTAAAATATTATTATCATATTTTTAATAACCGTATCAATATAATAAATGTTCTACAACGTGTTCTACGATTATTGAAATACAAATTGAAATATAAAAATTAAAAGCTGCTATAAATATACAGGATGTCCACTCTGCCACTAAATATTCTCCACTATCAATAATATATTAATTTTTGATACCCAGGTGCCTCGTTAATGTAGATGAAATAATTTCAGTAACGGTTGCTTATTTGTAAAAAAAGTCTTTTAAAGTCTAGATAGAAAGAACAACAAATAGCATTCTGTTCACCACTAAAATAAAAACAAGTGCGAAAAATTTTTGTAAAAGAATACAGCTTCAAGTTACACAGTTGACGCTAGACTCGTGAAACAACCAATCAATATTGTTGATCACTTAACAACTTAAGACCTAAAGAAAATTAACGAATTTATTAATGAAAACTACGACATGTTTTAATCCAAGAAAGCTACAGGGCGTACTAGTTTAGTTCAACATTTACTTCAGAATTTACACTGGAGCCGCAAGACCAATTCGTCAAGCGCCACGGAGATTGCCATTTGCTAGACCAAAAGAAGTTGAAAACCTAATACAAGACATGATAAATGCCGATATCATCGAAGAAGCTTTGAGCCCCTGGTGTTCACCAGAAGTTTTAGTAACTAAGAGAGATAGATCTACTCGTTTTTGTGTAGACTACAGAAGATTAAACCAGGTTACAGGTAGAAGATAATGATCGCACTTCCCTGGAAACACTTAAAAAGGGTCATAAGAAAGATAATTATAGGAAGGCATACCGGGCTCAGTGGGAATCTCTGTATCTTTCCAATGGTTTATTGTATCAGACGTGGGAGAGTCCTGATGAAGTACGTACAGTGCAACCAGTAGTACTGCCAAAATCACACATTAAAAGTGTGTTCATAGCAGCCTTTCGGGAGGACATTTCGGAGTTAAAAGAACACTTGCCAGAGTTCGAGACAGTTTTTACTACATCAATTGCCGCCCAGATGTAGAAGATTGGTGTAAGAAATGCTATTTATGTAATAATAGAACAGGCCCTGGAACAAGAAGTCGTGGTAAAATGATACAATATCTTTCCGGAGAGCATTTATAACACAGTTACATTAATTCTAATCATGGACGAAATTTTGAATCAGAACTATGGCAAGAGTTAATGAAAATCTTTTGTATTAAGAAAACTCGCACTACGAAATAATAGAACTGTTTGTTAATACCTTTCAATGTTTGTCGCTGATAATCAAAAAGATTGGGATACTTTAATTCCCCAATTCCTTTCAGCCTATAGAAATTCCGAACATGAAGCAACCGGTTATTCTCCATCGATTATGATCACCAGAAGTAAAATGAAGCATCCTCAAGATCTTATCTTCGAAAAATTAAATCGATGCGAAGAACAACGTTCATTCCTGACGTACATCGAGAATTCGCGAGAAAAATTAGAAAACGTCTTGGAATTTGCTTGTAAAAGTTTGAAGCTTTAAAGTGATAAAGACAAGGCCATGCTCGACATACATGCTACTGGTACAACTTTCGAAAGAGGCGACCCAGTATGGTTATACAATACCACACGTAAGAAAGGGCTTTGTCCGAAACTTCAACGAAACTGGGAAGACCCGTACACTGTCCAGCAAAAAATAAACGATCTAATCTACCGCATCCTATATTCAGCTTTTAGAAGTAAACCCGAGGTAGTTCATATCGAGAGACTAACTCCATAACATGGAAATGATCCACTCTGTTGCCTTCAATCGATCTCTGATAGTCAGTTATTCGAGGCGAATAATTATAAAAGAGGGAGCACTGTTAATAAAGTTGCGTAATATTGATCCCACATAGAAAAGTCACTTGACGAAAAAGAAGAAGTAGTTTGAGAACATTAAGGTGACATCAAAAATTCATGAAAATATATTAATATATATATATATATATATATATATATATATATATATATATATATATATATATATATATATATATATATATATATATATATATATATATATATACAGGGTTCCCTCATTCCCTCAGCTACTGCTGCATCTCGTATGCCATTTCTGTATTTTTTCCATGGTTGTTCTTCAATTTGTAGGATGATATTTGAATGCTCTTTTTGACCGTCTATTGAGATTTATTCTTTCAAAGCAAAGCATTTTTACACAGCGTAAAATTTAAAATAAAAATGATTATATAATAAAAACAGATTTCTTTCATAAAATATAAATATACTGCTTTCGTTTAAATAAAAACCCTAAAAAACCTAGTAAAAAATGTATCTTACAAGCAGCGGAAGAAGCTTTAGGTAAAAGAAAAGTTAACAGAAATAAACGGGAATACAAAACACCATGGTACGACGAAAGGGTAAAACCACTAGCAAATGAAAAGAAACAAGATTTCCTCACATAGAAAGAGTGAAGACACCGGAGGCACGAGAAGACTACGTGAGAATCAGGAATAGAGTAAACCAAGAAATAGATAACATCAAAAAAGAACACTGGGAGAAATTTACCAAAGATATGGAATGCGACCTCTATGAATCCCAGAAAAAGGTGTGGAAGATGATAAGGAGACAAAAAACAGAAATGAATGAATTTGTACGCATAGAGCATTACCGAGGAACAATGGACTGAGCATTTCACGAAATTATATGGAGAAGGAGATGAAGAAAACAGAGAAATAATCATTAACGAAACTCACCATAGAGTACTAATATCAGAAGAAGAGTTACAAGAACGGATAAAAAAATTTAAAAACAGAAAATCACCTGGTCCTGATAAGATAAACAATGAACTGCTAAAATATGGAGGAACAGCACTACGCAAGTGGCTCCTAAAATTATTCGTCGATATAATAAATACCATAGTAGTACCAGCGGAATGGAAGGAAAGTCTCCTGCTACCGATACTTAAAAAGGGAGACTCGAGAAATCCTGAAAATTATAGAGACATTAGTCTGATGAATAGTACATTAAAATTGTTAACGGCAGTCATAAATGATAAAATCGAGGAGAAAGCGAACATGGCAGATGAACAACAAGGCTTCCGAAAGAACCGCAGCACAATAGACTCAATTTTTATTATCAGACAAATAATAGAGAAGTCTATTGAATATGGAAAACCAGCATACATGTGCTTTGTAGATTTAAAAAGTGCTTTTGACAGGGTGAAGCGAAATGACATCTTAAATTTATTACAAGCTGAACAAATAGACCATCAGATAATAAGGACAATTAGTGAAATTAACAAGAACAACAAGA
Source organism: Diabrotica undecimpunctata (assembly GCF_040954645.1). Classification (NCBI taxonomy): domain Eukaryota; kingdom Metazoa; phylum Arthropoda; class Insecta; order Coleoptera; family Chrysomelidae; genus Diabrotica; species Diabrotica undecimpunctata. The sequence goes on along the minus strand of NC_092812.1, from coordinate 62,970,075 downwards.
CCAGAGTTATAATGCCAACAGGGGAAACAGAATGCATAGAACTAAAAGGAGGAATCCGCCAAGGAGACTCGCTCAGCCCATTGTTATTCAATATGGTGATGAATCAAATAATTCACGAAGTAAAAAAACGACACGGATACCACATGGGGGCGCATAAAATCACGATACTATGCTATGCCGATGATGCAGTACTAATTGCTGATAACGAAGATAACCTACAAAGGCAGCTCCACACCTTCAAAATCACAGCAAACAAACTTAATATGAGAATATCAGTAGAAAAAACTAAATGTATAGTGATCAGTAAAGAGCCGAGTAGATGCAAACTAGAAATAGACGGCAAAATTGTAGAACAGGTAATGAAATTCAATTACCTAGGAGTAGAGATCACTAGTGATAGGGATATAAAAACAGAGACCACAAGGCAGGCATCAAAAGCTGCAAGAGTAAGTGGTTGCCTCCGAGAAACCATATGGAGAAACAAATATCTGACCATGGAAAGCAAAATGAAAGTGTATACAAGACAACAGTAACACCAATCCTAACATATGCAGCGGAGACAAGGACCGATACAAGAAAGACGAAACAACAAATCAACAATATCGAAATGAAAGTATTAAGATCAATAGTGGGCATATCATTAAGAGACAGACAAACCAACAGAAGTATACGCGAACAATGCAAAATTCAAAATATTAACAGGTGGATAAAAACAAGAAAAAAACACTGGAACGAACATGTAAACCGAATGGGACCAGATAGATTAGCAAACATCTGTAAAAACAACAAGCCGTATAGCAGAAGACCCGTTGGAAGGCCGCCAAAAAGGTGGAAAGATAATGTACAGTCAACGACTGAAACAGAATAAGAGGCAGACAAACAGGAGTAATCCTAGTCGCGCGAAGAAGAAGAAGAAGAAGAAAAATTGTCTGACGCCAAGGAAAATATTATAACACGGGACTCTGCTGAAATTTTACTCTCGAATATTTGTGATTTCAAATTTCTTGGATTCCTTCATTTAAGGGGGTACATTTGACAAGAAATAAACAGTCCAGAGAGGTATTTACGGACTGACTGTTTAAGCCCTGAAAACATCGTAATAAAACTCCGAAGTTTGAAAGTTTTTTTGGAAGACAGTCGATATAAGTTGGTCATTAAGACTCTCCAGTAAAGGAGAAATGTGATGAAATGGGAATCTTCCTTGAAAGAAAGATAATGCCTGGGAAAACAGCCCAAGATGCCGGACTATCTCTCGGAAATGAAACTAAAAGATGTATACTTGAATGTTTAGACAAGCTACATCAAGAGCTTCAGACATGAATGTAAAGAATGGAAACTGTATTCGAAAAATTCTCAATCGTTTAGGTCGAGTATTTACTTAATGATTAGGACACAGAATTCGATAAGCAACAAATTGTTAATGAAATTAAAAGACTTCGTCACCACATAAAAGCTTCAATAATAAATTGGCCAGAAATTTGACTGCATTGAAGATGGCACAGATTATTCTTGATATGGACCTGATGGAATCTGTTCCAAATGTCTTTGGAACAGTATGTGGCTCTATTGCTTCTAATGAAAGGAGATTTTGAAAATTGAAACTCATTAAAAGCTTTTATGATCCACGATTCGAGAATTTCGAGAAATTAATTAAACAATTTTCAGAAATAAAAATAAGAAAAAATTGTTTGTAAGTAAAAACTCTGAAATAAATTAAAGTATCAATAATAACAAAATAATCTTGTGTTGTCAATGTTAACCCTTGCTTTAATATTTGGATAATGAATAAAGCCAAACCATATCAAACATGTATTTAGGTAGTAAACTTTTTCTTATATTGGGGAGAGGGGCTTCTTCGGTTACTTCTGCCCCGGGCCTCCTGAATTGTAGTTATGCCACTGTATTTAAATACTTTTTTACAGTTTAAGTTTATTTCGTGTTCATTACATTCTTCTATAACATCATTCTGAGTCTTTCTGAACTATCAGCCAGCAGTACGGTGTCGTCTGCTTATCTAATATTATTGATAAGTTGACCATTTATTGTAATATCGTGTTCTGAATCATACAAAACTTTTCGTAAGATATTTTTCGTGTAAATTTTTCATGACAGTAAGTAAATTTCGTGTAAATTTTTTAGTGATGTCATGTAGAAATTCTCTCCATTAGGAGATATCCTTTAATAATGGACTAATAAACAACCAGTTAATATTGTATTGGCAATTTAAATCTTTCTATTAAGTCAGTAGGCTTAAAACGTTTCAAACGGCACACTTCATCGTTTATACTAAACAGATCACGTGGAACATTATAGTGTGCAGTAGTTTTGTGTTTGTATTTTTCACTGTAATTTGTGACTTCAGATCTTACAGATAGAATTTGGAGATTATTTTTTATTCAATTGGTTGTAACATACCATGGAGCATTGATTATGATTCCGGAAGCTTTGTATGATTTCTAGATTTGAGCATTGCCCCATAATTCGAGCCATAAGTTCATCTTGACTTTAATATGATCTTAAGATCTTGGTTGCGATTACGATCTTAAGATTGTTTTCGTTTTGTGAATAATATATATGCGATTTCTAAGTTAATCTTCTAAGTTGACGGACACTATCGTCTATAGCCGTCAAAGCGACGTTCACTATGTAGCATGCCGGCAATAGTCGTCCAAAACCAAACGGTTATTTTTAGACACTACTGCTATAGCGGCACAAATGTACATTTACCGGCATACAAGTAGAAGCCTTGCGTCATATTTTAGAAACAATTTTTTAGGTTGAATTTCGTTTTCCACCTGTTACACTACTTACAGCTTCAGTATGCACGTGGTTGTGACGGAAGTAGTACGATCGTGTTTTCTCCCGAATTTATAGTTGTTATTGATACATTTAACAATAGTTATTGTTTAGTTATTGTTTATACTGGAATTATTTGTGTATAATTGATTTTACACTTTAAATAGAAATAATAAAATAAAAATTTAGCATTTTTTGGTACATTAGCGATATTTATGGTCATATTGTTTAATTTTTTTATAATTTCACATTTGAAATATACATAAATAATATCAATATTGTAAATAATATATATATATATATATATATATATATATATATATATATATATATATATATATATATATATATATATATATATATATATATATATATATATATATATATATATATATATATATATATATATATATATATATATATAGATATATACATACAGTGAACGGCTAAATTATGGAATATTATCATTATTTCGAGAACCGTTGAGTTTTGAGGGAAATCCCGAAACAGGTCGATTTTTGTTATAAAATATGTACCCATATTATGACGTACATGGAGTAGGGATGATGTCACCGGTGAAGGTGTAGTGACGTAATCGTTAATTTTTTTAAATAGAAATCGGTATAATGCTACGCCTCATTCAAACGAGAATTTAATTCTCTATTTAACGACATTACATTTTTAACTAAAATATTTTTTTAACGGTACAAAAACAATTTTTTTTAATTTAAATTCAACTAAATTACAACTAATGATTTAATTAATAATGTACTTTAAAGTAACCAAATTATGCATAATAATTATTTTAAATTAAATGTTCGAAATGCCATCCATCGGTGTCTTGACAATATGCGAATCTACGGACACATTCATCAAGTACATTGCGGATGACTTCTGGAGTAGTTAGACTCATTTCATGTCTAATTCAAGTTCTGTAAGTTTTGGGGTCTATTGACATAAACTTTTGATTTTATGTAACCCCACAGGAAAAAGTCTAGATGTGTTAGATCTGGTGACCTTGCTGGCCACTCTATAAAACCGCGTCTTCCGATCCACCTCCTGGGAAAGCAATGATTTAAAAATTGACGTAGTTCACATCACATAGTCTTAGGTTGTAGGTGTTTGTGACATTTTTCTTTGAAAACAGGAGGATGAAACGAGTTCCTTCAGTGGAAAAACAGAAACCTGTTTTTTGTGACCAGAGTTTTAAGTGTTGTATAAAGTTCTGTGTGTGACAAAATATATTTTGTACATTTTTGTCTTAGCAAAAAACCACAAGATCCTCCGCGTAGACTCGTGCCTTCATAGGCGATTTTAGATTTTTGAGAATATCATTGATTGCCATGCTATGAAGAGGATAGGGCTTTTAACCGAGCCTTGATGAATGCCATTTTCTGGATACATTATACCTGATGTTGTGTTGTCTGTCCCAACTCTGAAAGCTCTATTTTGAAGGAAGTTTTTAATAAAGAAGAGGCAATGACCTTGGATGTTCCAACTATGTAATTTTTTTATTATATAATCGTGGCAGGCTGTATCGAAAGCTCTTGATATGTTAAAAAAAACCGCTAGACATTTACTCCTTAGTGCGAATGCTTCAGAAATGTCACTTTCCAAATCTATGATATTATCTATGGTTGACCTTTACTCTCTAAAACCACTTTGTTCTGGAGTATTTAAATCTTGTCGCTCAAATAAGAGTGATATTAATATTGAATTGTGCTTGTAATATAATGTATTGTCGCCCGACACCTATGTGGTATAAGGGTTTTTGAATGTATATATATATATATATATATATATATATATTAAAACTAGAACTAAGATTAATACTATTATAAAAATTAATATTAAACTCACCAGTCTTCCCGGTTGAACCGCTTTTTTTAAAAACAGTTTACCGCCCAAGTATGACAAACCTAGCAAACCGACAACAGGAAAAGAAAAAACCAATTGAAATAGTGAATTATAATCAGAATATGTCAGGTATTGACAGATCAGATCAGATGTTGTCCTATTATTCCTGTCCACGAAAAACAATTAGATGGTCTAACAAGGTAATCTTTCATCTACTGACAGATGAAAAGACAGGTTCTCAAACGAAGTTTATAGAATACAGGGAAGCAATCATATTCTGGTATCTTATACGGTTCCCTTTTTCACCAGACTAGAAAATTAAAATAACATATAGGTGTTACCTTCAAAAAAATATGGAATTTGATGCTTTGAACATAAGCTCTTACTCAGGTTTCCCTGTGTACGTTATGCTAATTTAAATGTGTGTTCGTATTACTGCCGTTGGAAATTTGAATGGCATAATTCGTTGACCCATTGAGAGTGGAACACCCAGTATCATATAGGTAAATTTTCCGCTTGTCGTAAAAATTAATTGGATCGTCAAGCAGTTTGTTACAATTTAGTACTCGCGTTTTAATTATTAATACAGTATTGTTCACTATACCTACTACCCATAAATCAGGTAATTATACGATCCAATTTTCCTACATATTCAACACTAAAATTGCCAATAAAACGTCCAACACCTGAATGCTCTTTTCGTACGTGTTGAGAAATATTTCATGCGTATTTGTAATACATGGGTGATAAAGAAAACACAATGAGCATAAAGAATAACAATGGTTTAACTGTGTTGGCCATTTTGTTAATACGCTGCTCCATTCTCTTTTTCTTTTCCTTTTCCTGTTCACAATATTACCGGTTTGGCACTTTTCACTATACACATTATAGTCATGTACATATAGTGAATATAATATATTATACTGTTAGGATTTGCTCAAATGCATGTTTTTACAATTTAATATATCTTATCTCTACCCGAGCTTACCTTTGCAAAACAAATATATTTCAATACGATATCTCAGGGTTTCTTTTACTTACTATTTAACAAAAAAACGTTGCTTCAAAGTATTTTTTATAGTTGTCATTGGGGAAAGTGTAGACAATAGGAAAATAAATTTATAAAAAATACCATGATAAAGCAAGTGTTATATACTACTCTCCAAAATTAACGCACCACCTAAAATGGACCATGATTTTGAAACTATATTTCTTTTGAACCCTTAATTGGATTTCGATGATTTATTCTTCACATTATAGGTATATGTCCAATTAATTACTGTAATAATGTTTTTTGAGAAATGTCAACGTTTTACTTATATACGGTGTGTAAAAATAAAGTTGTGTTTTTTCATCTAATTTTGCAACACCCTGTAGAATGTATTAGACACAAACGCTACATGTTATTAACATTTCGAGATTGCCTCATTCTTTCTCCACATTTTCGTAAAAAAATCATCTCGATATCTTTATTATCAAAAAAGGAAAGTATGTTAAAAGCATTACGTGATTTTCTACTCTCCAAAATTAACGCACTACCTCAACTCTACCATAATTTTTAAGATATTTTTATATACAGTGTGGCGCACCGAAAACGAAACAGAGGCATTTACTGGCAGATGATTCCTTTTTTGAAAAAACGCTCGGACCCGTCGATTTTGTTTTCGAGGGGGACACAAAATTGGCATAAAATCACTTTAACATTTGCAGCCCCTTAAGCGGGGGTGGCATCATCCCTAAAATCTTAAATGAAAAGGGGGGTCGAATGATCCATTATTTGAAAGGTCTTTCAACCTTGATGTAAAATTCATGTATTCAATTCAGTAGTTTTGGAGATTTATTGATTTAAAGTTTAAAGTAGACTTTAATAGGTACATCAAATTAGTTTGTACTTCTTTCAGAAGAAATTTGAGTAAAAGCATTTTCTTGATAAGTAAATGCTTTTATTTACTACGCCCATGGTTTATTAATAATAAAAATAGCAACTGAAGTGTCCTTTGTGACAAAAAAAGTTGTTTCTTGAAGAAAGATAAGTAGAGAATGCCACGTACTTATTTTAAATAGGAAATAGTACATTAGTTTGCGATTGATTTGACCAATCTTTGTTATTAAAATATCATTTTTGCTTTATACATAAATTAACCATGGTATATTCCACGGCAGAAAGGGATTTTTAATGAGCGACATGAGAACAATAATGTGCACCGAAAATATGTTCTAGAACTTGTAGCTAAATTTCGGGAAACTGGATCAGTCGCCAATAAAAAACGTAATATTAAAAATCCTATAAGGAACGAAGCAACAGAAGTGGGGGTTTTAGGGCAAGTTATTGTAGATCCTACATTAAGTACCCGCAAATTGCAAACTTCGTGTGGTGTTAGTCGACGTACTATCCAACGGATTCTAAAGGCCCATAATTTTCATCCGTATAAAATTCACCTTGTACAAGAACTTAATGAAGACGATTTTGATAAGCGATTAGAATTTTGTGAAGTTATGAACGATGTGAACGAATTACAAACGATGAACAATTTTTATTTAACATTTGCTTTTCCGACAAATGTTCCTTTTTTTTAAATGGCGAAGTAAATCGTCATAATTGTCTATATTAGTCGGACTCTAATCCCAGAATTTACCATGAGGTACACACACAGCAGCCACAAAAATTAAATGTTTGGGCTGGCATTTTTGGCTATCATTTGGTTGGTCCTTTTTTCTTACCTGGAAATTTGACTGGTGAAATGTATTTGGAATTACTGCAAAATGCCATAGATCCTGCGCTAACAGATATAATTGAAAATCAGAATGATGGTCGATACGTTGAGAATATGTTGATGTTCCAACAGGATGGTGCCCCACCACATTACGCATTAAGAGTTCGGCATTATTTAGATCAGACCTTTCCAGGTCAATGGATTGGTAGAAGAGGTGCCGTTGAATGGCCCCCAAGATCGCCAGATTTATCACCTTTGGATTTCTTTTTGTGGGGTTACTTAAAAAGCAAAATCTATGCTACTCAGCCAACATCCTTAGAAGATTTACGACAAAGAATTGTGAATGAGTGCCATCAAATTACTCCTCAAATATTGCAAAATGTCCGGCAACGTTTTCAGCAAAATCTTTATTATTGCATGGAAAGTAATGGTGGTCATTTTCGACATTTACTCGGCTGACAGGTCAGTTCATTCTTTATTTTTTAACAACTTTGCTGCTATGTATTGATCTCCTCTTACGATGATGTATTTAAACTTTAAATCAATAAATCTCCAAAACTACCGAATTGAAGTACATGAATTTTACATCATTGTAAAGGGAGTTGAAAGACCTTTTAAATGATGGATCATTCGACCCCCCTTTCCATTTAAGATTTTAGGGATGGTGCCACCCCCGCTTAGGGGGCTGCAAATGTTAATGTGATTTTATGCCAATTTTGTTTCCCCCTCGATAACAAAATCGACGGGTCCAAACGTTTTTTTTTTTAAAGGAATCATCTGCCAGTAAATGCATCTGTTTCGTTTTCGGTACGCCACCCTGTATATATCCGTAATTGGATTTCGATGATTTTGTTTTTCGCACCGCAGACCTATTTCTAAGTAATTACTGTATTAATGTTTTCTGGGAAATGTAAACGGTTCACCCATATACGGGTTGTAAAAATAAATTTGATTTTTCATCTTATTTTGCAATACCCTGTGAAATTTATTAAAAGCAAACGTCTTATTAATATTTCGAAAAAGCTTCATTTTTTTCAAAATTTTCGTAAAAAAATCATCGATTTCTTTATTATTAAAAAGAAAAGTACTTTCAAAGCATAACGTGATTTTATAGAATTGTACTAAGTACTCATTAATGGAAGAAGCAGTTAGTTGGCTATGAAAAATCAAACAATTTGACAGGACAGCTTTAAACGGACAAATGTGTTTACATTTCAAAAAATTGTTTTGCTATTTTGCGTATGTTATACAGTTGACATGGAGCGTATTTCAAGAAATCTAAGCCGAGATGATTGAGTTCAGGCAATGACTTTAGCTGATGTAGGGTTAAGTTATCGTGAAATAGGATTGAGGTTAGGTGTATCTCATACTACAATATCACGAGTCATTCAACGTTTTCGAGAAACAAGCGACCATACGAGACAGCGTGGACAAGGAAGAGGAAGACTCACAACACCACAACAAGATCAGTTTCTCAGGTTTCGTGCTATAAGATAACGTTTCCTCACAATGAGACATTTACAAATACAAGTGGCAAATGTTCATAATATTCAAATTAGTAGAAACACTATACAAAGGCGTCTCGCTGAACAAGATCTGCATATAAGGATACCAGTCAGAACACCAGCTTTAAACCGAAATCATCGTAGAAGTAGATTACAATTTGCCAGAGACCACCTTGACTGGAATGTTAATGACTGGGAGCACGTGTTTTTCACTGATGAATCAAGATATTGCTTATATAGCTCAGACAGACGTGTGAGAGTTATTCGACGGCCAGGAGAACGCTACGCACAGTGCAATATACGACCTATTACTTCTGGGGAGAAATATCTCTTACAGCGCGAACGGAACTTGTTGCTTTACGAATAGGTTCTTTAAAAAGTGAAAGGTATATTACAGACATTTTGTCTAACCTTGTAGTTCCATGAGCTCCTTATATAGAAAATAATTGTCTTTTAATGCATGATAACGCTCGACCACATGTTCACGTGTGGTCCGTGAATATTTGGACGAGGTTGGAATACAAACCATGAACTGGCCACCCTGCAGCCCTGAGCTCAATCCGATAAAAAATTTGTGGGATATTATTGATCGTCAACTCAGGAGCCGAAAACCACCACCTGTCTCTCTTGACGACATATAAGTTATGGTAACAGAAGTTTGGAATGCAATTGATCAAGACCAAATACGCCGCTTGATTTTAAGTATGCCTCGTCGCTGTGAAGAAGTAATTAGATGTAGACGTGGAAATACTCGTTATTAAGTGTTTTTGGGAGAGGGAATTGTTAAATATTATTTAGGTTATGTTTTCTTAGGCTTTATTTGTATTAAATGTCAATAAAGTTTATGTAAGTAATGTTTTCTTTGCTTTAAATGTTAATAAAAACTTGTTACATTTAAAGTTCTGTACAATCTTTAATAATAGAGATATCAAGAAAATTTTTTTACGAAAATATTAAAAAAGGATGAATCTGTCTTAAAATACTAATAGGATGTAGCGTTTCTTTCTAATAAATTCCACAGGGTGTCGCAAATTACGATGAAAAAACACAACTTTATTTTACACCACGTATACGGGTAAAACGTTGATATTTTTAGAAAGCATTAATACAGTGATTTACTAGAAATAGGCCTATAACATAAAAAAAACCATTAAAATCTAATCATTCGTTCAGAAGAGAAATAGCTTCAAACTTATGGTACATTTAAGGTGGGGCGTTAATTTTGGGCAGTAGTGTATAAGGAAAAAGACAGTTAAGATTTGAAATAAATCTTATTTATTATATTAATTTGGCATAAATCTGAATTTGGTTTCAAAAAATTAGTTTACAGATTCAAGTGTTATATATTTTCAAAAAAAATCAAGTATTATACACTGGGGTGCAAAATTAACCCGACACTCAGATTTTTTTTTTTTTTTTTGGTGTTTAGATCAAAACTTGTTTAATTTGTTTTGAATTGTACTTTATGCCTCAGTAGCAATAACGTTTATTTCTTGTTTCAACCTGTTTAGATGTTTTGTGCAAACAACAATACTTTTACACATATGTTGTGTTATTAATGTAAAATAGTGGCTTGGTATTAATTTAAGTTTATTGTGGGACTGTACATGATTATAAGTTCGGCTGTAGGTTTTTGTATTGTCTCCTGTTTACAACTTGCATTAAAAAAAATTATGACACCAGAAGAAGTAGCACAAGCTGTTGCTTTACAGGATGATGGGCGGAGCATTCATTACATCTCAAATGCTTTAGGAATTTCTCGAAGTACAGTGTTTGATGCTATACAAATATTTCGAGAAACAGAAGAACCACAAGTCAAGTTGAAAATCGTTTTTTTGGTTACAAGTGTTACGAGATCGTACATTTTCAGCACCAGTACTTGTTCAACGATTAAGTGATGTCCATAGAAACACAGTTTCCGTTTAAACCGTTCGAAGACGCTTAAATGAATATGAATTAAGGTCCAGAATACCTGTCACTGGACCTCTATTAACAGCAGATCAATGGAGGCAACGTTTACACTTGGCTCGCGAACATCTTAATTGGGGTGTTGACGATTGGAGTGCTGTGCTTTTCACGGATGAATCAAGATTTAACAGATACTCATCAGACAGGCGGCCTAGGATATGGAGAAGAGCTGGTGAACGTTATCAGCAATGTTGTTTTACTCCGAGAGTTCAATTTGGTGAAGGCAGTATAATGGTGTGGGCAGGCATTTCACTCTCATACAGTACTTGTTACAATTCAAGGGAGCAATTTGAACGCTCAATGGTATATTCAGCAATGTTTAGAGGATCATGTAGTGCCATTTGCTCCATTTGTTGGAGAAAACTTTCGTGTGATGCAAGATAATGGTCGTCCACACATCGCAAGAATGAACTTGCAAACTTGGATGAAGTTGGGATTCGTTTGTTAGCATGGCCCAGAAGAGTGCAGACTTAAAACCAATAGAGCATGCATGGGATATTCTGGGACGATGTATTCGACCAAACTATGGTGAGTTTAAAACCACGAATTATTTGGAGCACGCAGTTTGTGACAAATGGGAGCAAATCCCAAAAGTAGACTTTGCTGCCTTGATCCGAAGTATGCCTGATCGAATGAAAGCCATAATTAGGGCTTGTGGAGGTAATATACTCTACTAAATATCGTTGTCCATAAAAAATGTTTAAAATAAAAAAAATAAAAATTTTGTTTTTTTTGCAGATTTTCAAATTTTTTGAATTTTTTATTGTTTTTTCTGTTTAACATTCTGGAGTTGTAATAAATTTGATCTTTAAATTTTGTTTATTATTAAATACTCAATTGGGAACATCTTAAACTTCTTAAACGCCAGTTTTTAAGAAAAATCTGAGTGTCTGGTTAATTTTGCACCCCAGTATAACATAAATAACAGTCTTTGTCACTTTTCTTCTTCTCTTCATTTTAAAAACCCCATGTATATTTCCGATAATTGTACGCATTACACTAATTGGAAATTTTGCCTCTCACTGTTCTACTGTTCAACCATTCATTAAAGGCGGTCATTACCAACATTCCTATACCCTTGAAGTATATCTTCAAAAAAGTTGGAAACTGAAAGGTTTTAAGTTTTTGCATTATCCTGAATTAGCCTTAGGTGCGCACCAATAGCCGACTCTCCCCTATTATTGCAAATGTTATTAAAACAAAGTTATTTTACCGATTTTCCGGTACTTTACGCAAAATAATTGTAACTTTTGGGTAAAAATGGTCACTCCGGTGTTACGTAAAGTTTGTTTAAGGGGAGGCGGGCACAAAAAAACATTATGGTGTGTTACATGGGGGGAGGGGGTCAAAATCTTCCAAAATTGCGTTAGGTAATACTTAAATTGTGAAATGTCTCTCAACTCCTATGGAGAGAAATCATGTCCTAAACCCATTCCTACCCAATACCTACTATCCTACCAATTTCCCAAACCAACTCACCAACCCGCCTGGCAAGCGTGGTGTTTAAATGCCAAAACCCCTCAGCATGAATAGACATTCAAGAAAAGGGCCCTCAGTCCCCAGCAGCTCGCTAGTTCCCAACCAAGGTAGCGGTAGGATTCACGGACAGCGGGCAGAGGGTGCAAAGAATCTCCGGGATGTAAGAGGCTATCAAGAACGACGAACGCTGCACATAATTACGTATAATGTAAGAACCTTATCCAAAGATGAAAAAATGATGGAACTGGAGGAAGAACTCAGACATGTGAAATGGGATATTATAGGAATTAGCGAAGTCAAAAGAAGAGGTGAAAATCAGGTCAAACTAAAATCAGGCAACATATTCCACTATAATGGGGAAACAGAATCGACAACTGGAGGAGTAGGTTTATTAGTACACAAAAAATTACAGAAAATGATACAGAGCATTGGCTGCATTTCCCCAAGAGTTATGTATATAAATCTAAGACTAAATAAGAGATACAATCTGAAAATAATCCAGGTATACGCCCCCACCAGCGATTACGAAGATGAGATTGTTGAAGCCTTCTATGAGGAAATCGAAAGAGCAAAATAGCAGGAACCGGCCCATTACAATCTGATAATGGGAGATTTTAACGGGAAACTCGGAAGGAAAAAGGACGAACAAGAAGTAGCAATCGGAGATTTTGGAATCGGAGTAAGAAACGAAAGAGGCGAAATACTTACCAACTTTCTACTGCAACACAAACTGTATGCAATGAACACCTTTTTTAAGAAGAAACAGAGTAGAAAATGGACGTGGGTTAGTCCAGATGGAAGAACTAAGAGCGAATATGATTATATAATAACAGACAAAAAGCAAATTATTCAAGATGTCACTGTACTTAATAAACTATCAGTAGGAAGCGACCACAGACCAGTAAGAGCTAGAATAACGATAAACCTACAAAAAGAAAGAGCAAAGATGATAAACAGTGGCAAACGCATAGTTTGGAATTCACCAAATCAGCCAGAAGCGTACATAAAAAATATAGCAGAAACTTTACAGAGTAATAATCCCAAACCTCTAAGTATCGACGATCATAATAAATTAATTACAGACTCGGTTAGAAACGCACAACTCAAATTTTGCAAGAAAAATTACACCAAAAGTGAAAAGATTAGCAAAGACACAAAAGCTCTCATGGAAATACGACGAAACCTAAGCGAGAAAGAAAAGGGAAACAAAGAAGAATATAGAAAACTAAATAAAAGAATTTCAGCGGATATTAGAAGAGATATAAGAAGATATAATACTAATGTAATTACTCAAACAGTAGAAAAGAACAAAGGTTTAAAGATAATGAAAAGAGAACTCACACAAAGTAAAAAAGAAATATACAAGCTAGAAGATAAAGACGGAAAGGCAACAACAGATAAACAAAACATTCTGAAAATAACTAGAGAGTTTTATAAAGACCTCTATACCAGCCAAAGATCACAAGAAAATTTACCGACACGAGTAAAGACTCTCATAAATCAGGGATCGGAAATACTTTTACCCATTACTGTGTCAGAAGTAAGATCAGCTTTAAAGGAAATGAAGAACCATCGATCGCCTGGTGACGATGGACTCGTTATTGAGGCAATAAAAGCAGGAGGAGAAATTCTATTAAAATCAGTAAGCGAACTGTTTAATAAATGCTTACATGCGGGTACGATTCCTAAAGACTGGAACAATGCAGTGATAGTCTTGTTACACAAAAAAGGTGATATTACTAAATTAGAAAATTATAGACCCATCAGCCTCTTGACACATATCGTCGCTAAGATGTCAAAACCCCGTATCTCAATTTTCGATGGTTTTGCGTTTTTTGTGTGGCCTATATTAGGAAATCGAGCTGCATCGATTGAGAAACCTCTTATTACAAAGCATGCGAAATTGCACCTCCGTCACTCGAATTCAGAAACCTTGTATCTCACATCTTGTACACGAAACCACGTAAGTCAACACGTGTCTGAAAAATTATTAAATACTGAACATTTTTGTGCAGTTAAATAGGTTTATAAGAATTATAACTGTTTATTAGAAGCTGTGGTAAGTATAAAGATCTTATTACTTTGTTTTTATAATACGTAGACGCATTGTTTTACGTTAAACAGAAACATAACTATTATTATTCCAAAAAATTTGAGGTTATGATGACTCAATTATTATATTTCAATTGATCAACTGAAACAAATTAGATAAATCAATTAGAGAAAAGCAAAAATTTGTATTACAGTGAATTTTTAGGTGAAAAAAATTGTGATACGAGGTTTTGTTACTTACCAAAATATAATCAAGTATTTACAATATTGATTTACGAGGCTTTTTTTAAAAACAAAATAAGTGTTTTTTTGTTTTATTTTTAGGCAAACCGGGCTTCGAGAATGGTCAAATTAGTACTAGAAAGTCTAAAAGCGAATTCTGATATTGACCAGAATGAAAGTACTACCAATCAAAATTCACATTCTAAAGAGGAAGTCGCAGAACTTAAGAGCCGTCATAAAAATTATGGAAAAAAGCAAATACAGGCTTTGAACAAGTTTATGAGACCTTTAGAGAAGAATCCTCCAGTTTCCTTCCAGAAGAAGCTGCGGAAAATCCACACTATAACACCGACATTGAATTTGAACAACCTTTCAAAGGATCAGAGTCAAGTTATCATCCAAATACTTCGTCGGATTCTGAAGATCAAGCTGTAAATTTTGCCAGACGCAAAAAAATTGGAAGTAGACGCTGTCCGAGAAGAAAAAAATAAAAAGAAAGGGCGTAGCAAAAAAGGCAAAACAGATTTCTCTACTTGGGAAAGAGATGAACAAAAATGTTTAAGATCGCGCTAGAAAGGAAAAAATCAAGTATAAAGAAGATGCGTTGGAAGGAAAAGTGTGCGTATTTACGATGGATATACAAGCGGTCCAACTTGTCTCTGTCGTCCCAGCAGGCATGTTATACTTTAAACAGAAACTAGCATGCCATAACTTCACCATCTACAATTAAACAAATAATAAGGTAGTTTGTTATGTATGGCATAAGGGAGAGGGCAAAACAGATGCCAACTCCTTGTATAATTGATTTTTTAAATGAAGAGTTAGATGCCCAAGAAAAGGGCAAACAAAAAATTTTTTATAGCGATGGATGCTCTGCACAAAATTGCAACGTGACATTGGCTAATGCACTTCAGCATTTCTGCAATGAAAACGATACGGTAATTATACAGAAATATTTAGTTAAGGGTCACTCACAAATGGAGTGCGATAGTGTGCACTCCACCATTGAAAGAAAGAAAAAATATAAATGGATTTATTCACCATCCAATTATGTGGAAATAATTAAAGAGGCCCGTAAAAATACCAAAAATCCATACAAAGTTAAAAACATTGATCACAAATTTTTTAATGACTATTCCGAAATTAAGTATTATTCATCCATTCGTCCAGGGAAAAAAGTAAGAGATGCATGCGTGAATAATCTGAGGGCTCTAAGGTATTCCAGAGATTTGCCTGTCCAATTCAAACTAAACTTTGATGAGGAGTGGCAGTTTTTACCAGTTCGCAAAAATACGAATAATGCAGGAACGGCAAGAAAAATGAATAATGACCATTTGCCCATTACAGAAGACAAATTTAATCACCTGCAGTCTCTTAAGACTGTTATTCACCCAGATTATCATGGTTTTTATTACTCGTTGAAGCATTAATTTTTTTTGTTTTCAGAATATGGAAAATAATTGTGTTTATTTTATTTTATATCAGAATGCTTACGTAACATGTTTGTTTTATTTCTTTGAAGAATAAATATTTTATTTTTCCTCTATAATTTTGTTCTTTGTGTTTAAAAAAGGCGTAAGTGAGCTGAAAATATGCTACCAAAACCTCGTAAGACCTGAAATTAAATACTATATAAATTTCAAAAACTCGTATCTCACGTTTTTTTGTCAAAAAAAATCTAACTTTATTTTTTTCAAGTTTAGTCACTGTCACAAATAATTCATTTCGTGGAACTACCCACATTAAAAAAAACTATAACTTTAAAAGTTATATTTTCTACTATGGGAAGTTTTAGGTGATTTCCCAAAATACACTAATTTTGAGATACAAGGTTTTGACATCTGAACGACGATATGTATAAACTCTTTATGAAAATCTTAACAAAGAGACTAACACCTAAACTTGATTTCTATCAGCCCAAAGAACAGGCAGGCTTTAGGAGAGGATATGGCACAAATGACCATTTGCACACCATAAAGATCTTAATTGAAAAATGCATCGAGTACAACATACCACTGGTTCTTGCATTTGTCGATTACGAGAAGGCTTTTGATACTGTAAGACAAGGAGACAATATTTCACCAAAATTGTTCACGGCAGCTCTAGAGTCAATATTTAAGAACACCCAATGGCAAGATATGGGCATCAATATAGATGGAGAAAGATTAAATCATCTGAGGTTTGCAGATGATGTCGTATTAATCGCAGATAACTTACAGGATACGGTTTCTATGCTACATTCGCTTAAAGGTCTGTCTGAAAGAGCAGGATTAAAGATAAACTTTGAGAAAACTAAACTTATGACAAATCTCGTAATGAGTGGAAATATAACTATCGACAATAATACCATATAACAAACAGACACTTACAAATATCTGGGACACGAGATCAAAATAAACAGAGACAATCAAACAAATGAAATACAGAGGCGAATAGGCCTGACATGGGCAGCATTTGGCAAACTAAGCCATATTCTAAAAAGTTCAATTCCCATGTGTCTCAAGCGAAAAGTTTATAACCAATGTGTTTTGCCTGTACAAACTTATGGAGCAGAGACTTCTGCTAACACTCACGCAGAAATCTGCGAATAAACTAAGAGTTACACAACGAGCCATGGAACGTGCAATGCTGAATGTGAGCCTCCGAGACCACATAACAAATGGACAAATCAGGCAAAGATCAGGAGTTCAAGACGTCATCGAAAGAACCACGAGACTTAAGTGGAACTGGGCAGGACACTTAGCCAGAACACAAGATGGACGATGGAAAAGACGAATTATGGAATGGAGGCCCAGAAATTATAAAAGAAGCCGAGGACGACCACCAACAAGATGGACCGACGACATAAAAAGAGTAGCGGGAAACTGGCTACAAGCGGCCCAGTGTAGAGAACACTGGAAAGAACTGAGGGAGGCCTATGTCCAGCAGTGGACGGGATTGGCTGATTGATGAATACTTAAAGCCCCCTGTAGTTTAAACTCTTTCTCTCTCTTCTGCTTCCTCTTTCACTCGCTCTCTACCTCACTCAACACCAAATAAACTGTAATGGAATTTTTTTGCTAACAAACATTTTGGCTTAACTATAAGAAAATATATCTGCTTGTGTGAACCATTACTTGGGGTTATTAATAGAAAGACATTTATTTAGTCTATTAGATCCACAACGACCTAGGCCATTTATCAACAATTAATTAAATATTAAAAAGTTTATTGCACGTTCTCTTAGTGACCTAGTTAGTATACCAAAAATCTATAATAGAATTGAATAAATAATATTGCAGATTGTTGGTGTGGATTTCTCATTAACGTGACTATTAAAAATGACTAATAATATACAAATTAGGACCAGTATATTTTTATGAACTTTCACTTGAAAATTAAAAGCAGTCATCATCACCGCCGTACGATTCTACAACAGTAAACTGAATATAATACTGTAAGAACAGTTATTATAAAGGCTATCTCTTTCTGTAGCGGGCACGGTACTGTTGTTTTGGTTGAAAGGAGTACCGAGACGTAAGACGGGAGATAGTGAATCACAATTGGTGATGATTCACTTTCTGGTTTCATAATACTCGTCTTATAGAGTTTACCTGTCGTTTTAGGGATACCAGCTTTTTTTATTTTAGAACTTCAAATACTATAAATCAACCATAAAGTAATACAGGGTGTACACTTGTGATGTAAAATCAATATGTCTATATTTTTTTCTCATTTCTTTTTGTTTAATTATTTTAGAAATATTGGAAAATCTATTAATATATTGGAGACAATAAAATTATAATTGCAAACGTAATGTAATAAACTAACTTAACTTACAACGTTTATTGCTGTTATACCTAACGATAATCTCCAATCTAATTGAATCTGTGTCAACAAAAACGTTCATGAAAACCATTTTTGCGAAAAACTGAAAAAAACTGTATAAATCTATGTGTATTAGTCATTTAAATAAATACCAAAAAATTTGAGTGTTTTTGATACTTTTAGATGTAATGTTTGATATTTCTTAGTGCAAAATAATATGTATATATATGTATATGATATAAATATTCAAATTTTGTCGACATTGATATAGTAAAAGCCTACGATACTGTGTGAAAGTATGATGTCCTAAAAAGATTAAAACAATGGGGTGTGGACGGAAATCTTCTAGCTTTAATCAAAAATTTTGTTTATGATAGAAATTTTAGAGTTAAACTTACTAATCATTTTTCAAGTTTTCCATAATCAAAATTTGCAGTATGTAGAAGAACATCGATTTTTGGGAATAATATTAGATACAAAACTCACTTGGAAAACCTACGTTCAACAACTTAAAAAATCTTGCATGCAAAATATGAACATTCTCAAAGTATTACCCAATCATAATTGGGGAGTTGATACCACACAATTACTAAATATATAAAAAACACAGATTCGTAGCAAGCTAGATTATGGATCAATAGTCTACAGTTCAGCTAAAGATAGTTTATTAAAGCAATTGGACATCATACAAAATACCGCATTAAGGCTTGCACTTAAAGCCTACAGGACCAGTCCAGTAAAAAGTCTGTATGTAGAAGCTGATGAACCACCTCTTTCAATTAAAAGACACAGACTAAGCCTACAATATGCAGCTAAAATTGGAGCAAACTCTAATAACCCTACTTACTCCTACACGTTTTCTGACAATTTTTATTTAATTTTTGAACAAAAACCCTTTCTTTCTGCATCATTTAGTAAAAGAACCACAGGTTTCAATTTTCCAAAAGTTATTTCTAATGAAATAAACTACCCTCCTCCTTGGACCATAAAACTCCCCAAATGTAATACAAATCTTCTACTGTATCCTAAATCTGATACTTCATCACATATAATTCTACAACGGTTTCAAGCGATTAAAGACAAGTACAAAAGATATTACCAAATATATACAGATGCGTCAAAAACTTCTGAAATGGAAACGGTAGGCGCAGCTTTCTTTGGCGAAACAAATAAACATCAGTTCCAGCTCCCTAAGGAGTACTCTATATATTTCGCCGAATTTTATGCCATATCTAAAGCCCTACAACATATATCAAACCAGCCCAAATTGGAATCAGTCATTTTCACAGATTCTTTAAGCGCAGTACAAGGTTTACAGTAAGAATAAAAGGGTAGAATTTGTTTGGATTCCATCTCATATAGGCATAATAGGTAATAAAAAAGCTGATCGGGAAGCTAAAGAAGCCTGTTATACAAATAGACCAGATAAAGAGCTCCTAGACATTCCTCATTCATTCAAAACACCATCAAAGAATTTTCAATGAGAATATGGCTCGAAAGATGGAAAAAACTTGATGACAACAAACTACAACGCATCAACCCAAATTTGTCACCAAAAGGGATAATGCCACAAAAACGACGAGATCAAGACATACAACAACTCTTGAGAATAGGACATACCAGGTTAACCCACCAGTACCTAATGAAGAAAGAACAACAAAAACTGTGCTACGTTTGTGATATTCCTCTGACAATCGAACACATTATTGTTAGTTGACCACTCTATCACCTGGAACGACTTCAAAGTAATTTACCAAGTTATCTGAAAAGTGCTTTGAACGACTATTCGCAAATGAGAATGCAAGTCTTCTCAGCTGGTTTCTGGTCAAACCATGAAATAATTTCTCTATCTTTAAAACGTATCTATTCATTGTCTTTCTTAATCGAGGGAAAAGATACAACGCTTCCCAACATGAGAATTTACAATGTCACGTCCATAAAACACATTTCTTTCATTTTCGAATAGAAGCTTCCGGAAAATTGAACCTTCTTCCAGCTTGACGTATTTTACTACCATTTTTTACGAAATCTAGAGCCGTGCTCATAGTTTCAGCATTCCAATTCATGACCTTCCAATTCACCAAATAACACAAAATTGGATAAAAACAAAAAAGAATCGGGCAAAACTAACTACACTAGTGCCTAATACTTTTTAAAATATTTTTCTATCAAAAAACAAACTTACCGCCTATTTTCTCAGACACACAAACAATGATATACCACGCGAAAACATGTAAACGATAACTATCAACTGGTAAAGTATCTCCCGACGTTCGTTTGTGTATGATAGATCTGGCAGTTGTTAATAAATATCGCGACAATACAGTTTTTGCCATTTTAATAAATAGGAGATTAGAAACATTGATGCGCATAATTACCCGACGCGCACGATTAGCCGACTCTTCCCTAATAAATAAAACTAAAGATTTCTAACTCGAAATAAAAAACTTTTACTGCTAATCTTACAATCGTTTTTTTACGTTTTTCTTACTCGGCACCATCCTTGATTACATTTTTGGCTTCATTCCTTATTGCTATTCTATTTAAATTTGTTTTGATAAAGAACTTTTAAAGTAAAATAACATATTTATTTCTACATTTTTTGGCAATACAATTAAAAACGGAAATCTAACTGAAATAAAAGATTTTATTCAAAAGGTTCCGTTAGGCTACGTTGGCAATACAATTGGCGAATTATTCACGGTCTTCAGCTGATCGAAATAATTGTTTTGCACTGCATATTCCTATCAAATCGCGAATGTTCTTGATCAATGACATTTTCTTTGCAATTCCTCTGCGGCCCTCGATTTTACCTTTCATTCCAAACTGAATGATTCTGTACCGGTCTTCTTGAAGAACATGCCGTAAGGAAATCATTCTTATTATAACAGTTTTTAATAACTTACTAGCGGCATTTGCTCTATTTAAACAGCTTCGTTGATCTGCATCGCTGTCCAGGATATTCGAGTCATTCTTTTATGCAATTACATCTCAAACGCCTTTAGGCGATTGATCGTATCAACCTTTAGAGTCCGGGTCTCGGTGCTATGTAGCAATACTGACTAAGTATAGCATTTAATCATTCTTTGACGTAATTTTAAATTTAAGCTATGGTCACAGAAGAATGATTTCATTTTTAGAAATATTGTGAAAACGGCTTTAATTCTACGTCTGATCTCTTTACTTGGGTCTAGTTGGTCTGTAATGTAGTATCCCAAATATTTAAAGTAAGTAATTCAATGTTTTATTGATATATCTGTAGGGAAGCATTGTCGTGAGGTTGGCGACTGAAATGATAAATTTTGTCTTAAAAACGTTTATTTTTACACATTGCAGCAATTCTTGAAGGCCCTGGAGAATATCGCATAAGATAACAGTGTCGTCAGAGTCTCTTAAATTATTAATCAGTTCACCAGGAATTTTTACTACCAAAATATTTATCTTGCAAAGCCTGTTTGAAAGTTATACCCGAATAGATGTTAAGTAACAGCGGGATAGACTACACCCCTCTCGCCTCCTTTAAATGTAACATTCGTAGTTACATTCCCATAATTTTTCTATGATACGTAGATCTATATCATCAATGCCTTTGGTTCTCATGCTCAAAAGTGTTGCAAGCCTTTTCGTAATTGATAAAAGTTCGATAACCCACCATCTAGAACGGCTGACAAGGTATAAACACCGAGATAACAGTTATATCGTTCTGTTGATTCCTATTCAGACGTGAAAAGTATAAATTTTTGCTACAATGTCCTAATATATGGATTCTGCTGAAAGCTGCTAATGTAATATATAGGAACTCTTGGGTCTTAATTTATGCGATCGAAACAAAATCACTTTGTTAACTTTTTTTTGTTTATTCTCGCACCGTTTAGTAGTTTCTCTCAAACAAAGAAAAAGAAAATAGACATCTACAGTAAAAAAATCAAACTGTATATTATATTTTGTGTTAAATATATTACAAAAACAATTTCTTACTTCCAACTTATTAATAACAGAATCATTGTAGATACATACGGTACAGTTTTTAACATTAAGTATTGGATCCAAGAAAACTCTTACTTCTGAGGATGATTTGTAACGATATGGTTCGTTACATTTTAGTGATTCCATAAATTCTTTAATTTTATTCCATAATAATTTTTTACTTAGACCCTGTTAATACCTCTTTGGTCGACAGTTTTTCCCACTGATAAAATTTCTTCGTAGCACCCAAAGCTCTGTGTTTGCACGATTGTTAAGAGCATTGTATAAATATACAATACACTTACTGCTCTTACTTTTTTATCCGCCTGATACTTATGACGTGCTGGTGCACGTGCTTCAAAATAAAAGCATCTTGAACATCTTTCTTTTTTATTCCATAAAAATTTTTATGAAACCGTTGTATGTGCATCATTGAAAGAGAGCTGTATTGAAACGATGGTCCAACGTTTTCTTTATGACCACACGTTGAAAACTGAGTCAAACTGCTAGTATAATACCTAGAACAAGGAACTAACAATAATGACAAGATCCTTAAAATTTTATTAATGCATTTGCTATAATAGTGTCATTCATTGCATTGGATCAAACTTTTCACATTAAATAGGGTTCTAAAACTGTTTTCTTGGAGCCAGGGCAGTTCTGTAGGGGGGTGCAAGGGCTGCAGGGCCCCAGGGCGATAAATCAAAGCGAGCCGCCCTAAAAATAAATAAAAACTTATTAAGACTTATAAAGAAAAGAAATTGTAAGTGTATATTTAAATTTTATTTGTATATATATATATATATATATATATATATATATATATATATATATATATATATATATAATATATATATATACAATTTTATATTTAACCTGTTTTTCACGCTGCGTCGAGAATATTTCAGGAAAATATTTGTCTGTGCTCGAAGAATATAAATGCATGCTGCGGAATAATTTACGCCATTTTGATCTTGATCGTGATGTAATGTATAATAGTGTAATTGTAGCCAACTTTAAAAAATGTTGTTACAGTGTGTTATTATAGTGACAAAAGGATTTAAAGGCAAGTACATACAATAATTTAATTCTATTTTGCTTTTGCGCGATTAAATAAAATGTGTATAGTATTTTCTAACTTTCTACACTGTGGTGGTGAACTCCTAATATTAGATCAAATGAAGTTTTTAACGAAATTTTAGGAGATGCTAAAAAATTGCCGAAGATATCGATTGCGACCCTTTGTTTTCACCGACTACTATGGTTAGGCCCTGAACGAAAAAGCAGTTATTTGACTACGAGTGAAAAGATAAGAATTAAAAAATCCGTCTGACCTATTTAAAACTAATGTTTACTTTGTTATATTGGGCACTGCCTTATCAAAATTGGAAGAAGGGTCCGAACAAATAAAGCAACACGATAGATACATTTTCTCAACGACCTATAATAAGTTTGGAGGCAGACCCAATCAACTAGAGATCGTATGTGTAAATTCTCAATCTATTATAAACAAAATAAGT
Source organism: Diabrotica undecimpunctata (assembly GCF_040954645.1). Lineage (NCBI taxonomy): Eukaryota > Metazoa > Arthropoda > Insecta > Coleoptera > Chrysomelidae > Diabrotica > Diabrotica undecimpunctata. The sequence goes on along the minus strand of NC_092812.1, from coordinate 62,946,189 downwards.
CTTATCGAATTATTGCTTGAAACTGAAAGTCCGGATTTGCTGTGTATATCTGAGTCATGGTGTAGTGATAACAATATAAATTCCCTTTATCTTCCTAATTATCTCTTAGGTTCGTACTATAATCGAAGTGATCATATACATGGTGGTGTACTTGTATTTGTAAAGGTTAATTTTAAATTTAATATTCCAAGTTTTCTCACGAACATCTGTCAAGATTTTAACTTTGAGTGTTGTTGTATTAGTTTTAGATGTGACTCAAAAAAAATTTGTTTACTCAATGTGTATTGCTCCCCTAATGGGATATTGATATTTTTATACATAAATTATATCATGTATTTAATATTTGTTACGTTAAATATGATTGTGTTATTCTTTGTGGTGATCTTAACATCCATTATCTTAAAGAGTCAAAAAAAAAATTTCATGATTAGTTTTGGACTTAACTGTAAAAATACTGAACCAACTAGAATATTTACAAACAAAAACGGTGTAATTTCACGATCGAAACTAGATTATTTTCTTACCAATATTCCTCACTTATACAATGAGGCTGTCGTGAACTACAATTTAGGTGATCATCTAGGACTTCATTTTAGTTTAAACATATCTGAGAGTAACAATACTGCTACATCCCAGATAGCTAGTTATAGAAACCTATCAAAGAATTGTTTATCTAATCTTTTGTTGAGTCTTGATTCTGAGAATTTCGAAAATGTTTATACATATTCAAATGATGTAGATGATGCATATAGAGCTTTTTTGAACACTGTTTCCTATCATATGGATACAACGTGTCCTTTAATATCAAAACGCTTAACTACTAATACCAACAGAAAATGGATCAATACTGAAATTCTTCAGCTTAGTAAAAAGCTGAAGGATATTATTTTGGCTAGCAAATGTTAGTGGTAATCCAGATTTAATGTATAACTATAAAATACAAAAGGCCAACTTTATCCGTAAGGTAAAGGATATAAAAAAAGCCTCATATCAAAGTTATCTACATAATCAAAATAATAATAAAAGAAGGAAGGAGATATGGAAAACTGTGAATCGTCAAACTGGTAAAAATAAAAACAATTTTGAGTGGAGCATTACTGACAATAATAAATTATTGATACATCCAGAACACATAGCAAACAAATTTGGTGAGTATTTTTGTACATCAGTCAAACGCACATTATTAAAACATTTCAATAACTATACCTTTAACGATTTCACAACTATGACAATTAACAACACATTCTTTTTTTCTGAGGTTTCACCATTTGATATTGAAAATCTTCCTTAAACTATACCAGCTCAGTAGGTATTGATCAAATCCCCACTAAAATAATTAAATACATTTCTTCATATATATCTCCTGTTCTGTCTCACATCATCAACCTATCTGTCAAGGATGGCAAGTTTCCAAGTGACCTTAAAACGGGAGTAGTTAGTCCAATTTTCAAAAAAAAAAATCCATGTTTGGTTGATAATTACAGGCTAATCACCGTAACAAGTGTACTCTCTAAGATTATCGAAAAGTGTATTTACAGTAAAATGTTAAATTTTCTTAATAAATATGATATCTTAAATAAATGCCAGCATGGGTTTCTTCCTAATAAATCTACAGAGAGTGCTTCTATTTCATTATTTAATTATATCCACGCTGCTTTGGATCGAAAAAGGTATGTGGGTGCACTCTTTTTTGACTTAACTAAGGCTTTTGACTCTATTGACATTGAAATTATACTGCATAGATTAGAAGCCCTTGGTTTTCGGGGTCATTTCTTGAACTGGTTAAGGTCATACTTACAATATCGTAAATTCCTAGTCAAAGTCGATAATAAGAAGTCATCTGTTTTTAATCTTAATCAAGGTGTACCGCAAGGCTCCGTATTGGGACCCTTAATATTTCTTTTATATGTCAATGATTTGATAAATTTTTTAACTGCAGACCATACAGTTCTTTATGCAGATGATTCAACAATTGTAGTTGACGAGTCAACTGAAGTCGAACTCATTTCAAAAATGAACTTAGTAGCACAGGAATTTACAACCTGGTGTAAAAGGAACTCTTTAATGGTAAATGCAAAGAAAACTATTTGTATGCAGTTCTACTCGCGCTGTAAGCCATCCCATGGTTATAAAATCACAGTTAGTTCTGAGGAAATACCCTTTAGTGATACAACACTATTTCTTGGTAGCATTCTAGAAAGTAATATGACATGGGATGAAAATGTCACTAAAGTCTGCAAAACAATGAATAAGGCGATCCTTCAGTTGAAAACTCTATTTAACACCAATCAATTGATAAGTGTGTATTATGCATTGGTTTATTTATATATGGCCTATAATGTTGTCTTGTGGGGAAACTCTAGAAACTCTTCTAGAGTTTTTATAACTCAAAAGAGAATTCTTAGATTGATATTCAATATTGATAATAGACAATCATGTCGTAAATATTTTATTGAACACAGACTGTTGACTTTTCATGCTTTATATATGTATAAGTGTATTATTCACGTCAAAACTAAATTTCAAAATTTTACCCTCAACTCTAACTTTCATAATTACCCGACAAGACACGGGAGGTTGATAAGCGTGTGTAAACACTCCACAACTCTCTTTGAAACTAGCCCTGATTTTGCAGGATCTAAATTTTACAATTGTTTGCCACTTAATATAAGAAATGAAAATAATATTTAAAAATTCAAAAATAAATTAAAAGCATGCTTGATCCAATTATGCGTTTACAACCTAAATGATTATTTTGACTTAATAAAAGACTACAGGGAATAAGGACCGACGGGTTCAGAGACGCTCTATATCGCATATCATTTTTTTATATTTTATTGATTTTGTTTTATGTAATTGTCCTATATAACTTGTTGATCGTGCTTTATGTACTATATGGCTTGTCCTATATCACAATGTGATCTGATGGGATTAATAAAGAATATTCTATTCTATTCTATTCTATTCTATATACTTTCTTTAAAACGGATAAATCAATTAGGTCCGCAAAATGTAAAACTCTTGAAAATATTTTATACGACCCAGCGAAAAATGAAAAAGATATTTTAGGTCAAGAGTTATCTAATGAAATTGACAATTTTGTATCCTATATTTACCAAATTAAGTAATTGCCATACGAAATTAATAAAAAAATATATATCATATATATAAAATAAAAATGATTAAGAGTAATTTAAAAAAAAAATGTTAATAGTCACTAAAGTTGCACCAAAAAAATATTGCCAATGTTCACAAAATTTTCCGCTACTCCAGATAGAAAAAGGACCGAAATTAATCCATAGTTAATGAAGGTGATAAGTTGTTCCGAGCGATGCGGATTTGAGGTGCGCCGCGCGCCGGACCGACAGGAAAACCAGCTAAAACCGAGCCGATTCGGTTACTCGAAGAAACAGTCAACTTTACTCATGTTTTGACTATAAATAGGGGTTTTCTAGAAATAAAAATTGTATCCTCATAAAACATAGGCCTTTAACTATTGAATTGCAACAATTTTAGTTCTTAATTGTTATAAACAGAGCAGCAAAATATAATAGGCAACATTTACAGTGATAAGGTGGTAATCACAACACTTTAACTCCATGTTGTTTTGCTATTTCATCTCCACTATACTGTTTGATGAATATTATTTGCAAAGCTGCAATAGCTTTGCATAGCTTTTTTAAATAAACCTTCTGCTGGCACTACTACTTCTTTGGTTATTAGCGAATCCAAAAGTTCTTACTTTCTCCATTTAGTCTTAGGTAACGGTTAAAATTATTGTCTTCGTCTAAACACTTCAGGCCAATTGCACCACTCGAAATCTCAATTGTCGCCACAATTGGCGCTGTGTGAACGGTGTAGGCCAGTAGTGCTGTCTTGTTTTTTGCCAGTTCCCTCACCGGACACAACATATGACGAGTAGTCGGCCATGTTTTAGCTGTCTACTGCCATGGCAATAGTTGGCCCCGTATAAACATCTTCTCGTTCAACTGGACTGGCCTCCGACAATCCGCAACCACGTGATGACAATTGTTCAATAATAATTGTCTCGCCAATTGTCATCGTGTAAACGCGGCTTAATCATGAATGGTAACTGGCACTCTCCATGACTATTACAGAATTGGTCAATAATAAATCTATCATTTGACTGAAATATTCCTCAAAAACATCAGCAGTCATTTCTTCATGGCAGTCGTTCTTAGAATTTGAAATAAAATCTAGTAAGCCTCCATCAACAAATCCTTTATTTCCTCCAATATGAGTAATAATTAAACGGCGACCTTTACCATTTGGAAAATTTAAGCCCGTAGACAAACCTTCTCTAAATTCCTGACGAGCATTTGTAACCAGTTTATCTTGCCAAAGGTTTTTAACAAATGCCCATTTGTGACACAAAATATTTATTTCAAATAAAAAATATTTTTGCCTTCTCTTTTCAATTCTGGAATTTCGCTTAAATATTGCCTCCTCCAACAAATAATTTCTTTTTTCTCTATGAGCGCATATTTTCTATTCTTCGAATCGATTGTTTCACAGTATTGTCTATATGAATGGGTTTTCTCTCTGTTGACGTTTCAGTTTCTACTGTAATACTTCCACTCTTTCGTTGTTTTAAAAGTTTATAAATAGTTGCTTCTCCAACTCTGGTCATATCCGGTATACACTTAGAAACTATACTCCGAACAGTACTTGTAAAATGTTCATGTACAAGAGCATTATGTACATTTGACAATAAAGTGTTTATTAGCACAGTTAAATGACACTTTCACAGCAGTAAAATTTGACATTTGTGACATTTTTACTACACCAGTTTACTTATTAATATTGCTTTTTATTATAGAACTGACAATTGTGAGTCTTTTCAAACACAACCTGTTTGATTCACAATCTGTAAAATACGTTCTGCCGCTTGGAAATTTTAATCCTTTCTAAGAAAGTTGAGGGCTTATAAATTGACCCACTCCTTTTTTTAAAATTTAAACATTTTACTTCTATCATTTTTCGATTAAAATGACTACAAAATTTAAGATAAGAATTGAAATAAATTGGTATTTTTAAAAATTTTAGGTAAAACCCAAACATTTTTATAACAATGCTGAATATTTTATTTTAGAACATCTCCGTCACTGTTTTATGATGTGTTATTGGGTTTTATCTCACGTACAGTAAAAATTGTTCTATCAATCATTTTCAGATGTACTCTAACAGTGTTCATTCCCATATCATAATCACAGTCAGATATCCGGAGTGTCCAACACAATGACATATTACTTTTTTCCTTTATCAATTCTTTTCACCCATTTATCCTAACGGTCTCTTAATTGCAAAAACAAAACATCACAACTGTTAACATATTAATGACCATGTCGAAAGCAGCGATTATTTTCTAAAATAGTACATAAAAATATTGGTGCCATCTGATTTATTGAAGTGTTGCTATTCTATGCTTTTAACACAACCAAAATACTAGCTATCGTTTATGTCATAATTCACGGCCGTTAGCTGTACTTTTTATCTTTAAGAGGGCATTAAAAGATATATATTATGAATATTATTTTGACCATTATAGCTGTACTTTATATTTTAATTTGATTCTTCGAGAAGATATACAGTCTTAACATTAGTGAGATAAGGTTTTCGTATATAAACAGTTTAGGAAACCTTTTTGTGTGAGTATTTGTAGTATTTCTTTCGTCATCTATTGTTGTTTCTTGCTACATTCTATTGCTGTATCTATTTGCTACATTATGTTCTTCTAGCATCTTGGTAGTAGGTACTTCACTATTATTATATAATCTTGGTCATATGTTCGCGAAATAATTTCCATGATTTTTCAACACGTTTTCGGTTATTTTCATTTTTTTTTTCATTAATAATTGTTTACATCCCTTTCGATGTTACTTGTTGTTGACGTCCAAAACAGTAAACTTCTTTTGCTGATGTTTTTTCACTCTCCGTTTTAGTTTTTAGTCTTAGGTCGTGGCATATTATCGTGCACGTTGCGTTTCCAGCACATAGCGTTTAGTTTCCGAAAAATATAATTTAAATGGTTTTAAATATGAACAACGCACACTGTCCGGAACATAGCGTTTCAGACACTTAACGTTTCCGTTCAGTATATTTGAAAACAATATTTTACTGATGCCGACGGCTACGTAACGAGTCCTAACCGGTTGGTAAGGATAATGTGAATTAGATGTCCGTCGTTTTCCCCCCGTTGTTTATTTAGGTATTTGTTTGATTTTTTGAGTATTTAAAAAAATAATTTTCGAGGCTATTTTGTCATTTATGCATGTGTTTTTATTGCTTTGTGACAATTAATCACGGAAGTGATAAACAATTAGGACTTTAGTACAGAAGTGATACCTCTTCTTTTTAAAAATACTTTTTGGTTTGATATGTATGGCTTCGTTAAATGTAGTATTTTGTTTTTTAACTGAAGGTGTAATTAAATTTAAAACATATTTAAACTGAATCCTATTCATTCTAAAATATCCATAATATTTTTCATCGTCATCAATTAATTCTCTGTATAAAGTCCAGTATTCACATTCTTTCTTCCTTTCTCTTAGCATTGGATGTACTTCAAACCTTCTTTTTAACACATTTTTTCATTCTTCATCGTTAAGTAGAAGAGCAATTGCACATAATTTTTGTCGCAAAAAGCGAGATCATATCTTCACCGAACCAAACTGAAACGTTCTATGTATGAAAATGTGAACGCGCAGCCCAATTGCTGGAGTGGAAACGCTACGTGCCGGAAACTATACGTGCACGATAATATGCCGCGAGCTTTCCCTTGTGTAACCGGCTAAAGAGTTGTGTTCGCACCAAATATAAATGTTCTAGGGTATGTTGTAACTATACTACTGGTGTTCCTAAATCTTTTGTTGACAAGAATACGATCTATCTGATTTCTTATTAAATGTATTTGATTATCTCCAGGGGCTCTCGAAGTTTAGAATAGAATAGAAATATGCTTCATTGTCACTGAAATTTGCATTTGAAACATCAAATGTTGAATTGCTGGTGGAGTAGTCATGATTGGGACTTGGTGGAAAAACATGTATGTGTTTACGAATTAAGCAAACAGTTTTTAAAATATATAAAGAGGTAAGCGTTAAAATCCCGTGATTTTTGAAGTAGCTAATGTGTTGTTCCTTCGGGGCCAAACAGATACCGTATTGTTCTTTTTTGTAATTTAAAAATAAAATCAGATTGAGCAGCTGCACTAGAACCTCAAAAAGAAAGACCACATCGAAGATGAGACTCGAACAAATTGCTAAATTGATTTCTTTGAAACATATCTTATTTCATAGCAGACTAAGGCTACGATACTGATATAGCTGTTATTAAGAAGCAAGTGTTGAAGAGCTCCTTTATACTTATCCACGTTATCTTATCCAGGTTAAAAGAGAGTAAATTAGAGTCGGACTGGGTTTTTATTGTAAGTAGATCAGAAGTTATAGTTGTATGAAGAGTTGCAATATTAGAGTTGCTCCAGGTGATACTGGCATCATTAGCAAAAAGAAAAATTGTTTCATCAATATTTATATTAGTAATGTCATTTATAAAGATAAGGAAAAGTAAAGGACCCAATACTAAACCTTGTGGTACACCACATAAAATGCTTTTGTGACTTAAAAGTTAGTATGATTTGCTCTAAGCAGTTGTTTCCTATTCGCCAAGCAAGATTGGAACCAATTCAAAGAAATATCTTGAGTTCGTAGAAATTTTTTTTTATCAAAATTTCGTGATTTACACCATCAAAAACCTTGGCATAATCACAAAAAAAAGTGGTAGTATAAAGATTATTGTTTAGTAAGTGGTAAACCTCATGTAGTACAGAAAACATAGCATAGATTTGCATTTATTAGATAAAAAGCCGAACTGATTTTGTGATAAAATGTTGTTTTCAACGAGGAAGGACATAAGTCGGGCATAAGTCCCTCAATAATTTTGAATAGTACCGGTAGTAAGGTAATAGATCTATAGTTGCAGGCATTAGATTTTTTATTACCCATATAAAGAGAAATAATAATGGTTGTCTTTAGGCAATCTGAAAATGTACTTTTTTTAAAGGAATCGTTAATTAGTGAAACCAGGACTGCCAAAAGATTTTTTCTTCCTACGAACTAATCCTCTATGTGGGTGTTTCACGATGAAAAAAAACCAACAAAAGTGATCCGTTCTCGAAGTGTGTCAAAGAAAATGGTCTCAACTTTTGTGTCAAAATCTGGCCATGTGGCAACAATTGCTTTAGAAGATCGGAGAACGGTTACTTCTGATTGGTACATAACCGTTTGTTTACCAGAAGTTATCGCGAAACTCCGACAAAGCAACACACAAAGGCGGATCATCATACGTCAGGACAATGCAAGTGCTCACACTGCTCAAAAGATAATAGAAATTTTAGAGCTTCAAAGTTAAACCGTCCACCGTATAGCCCCGACCTAACTCCCAACGACTTGTCACGTTCTCAAAGATCAAGAACTTATAGATCAAGAAGATCTATATTCTCATTAGTAGATGTCGTTGCAGCGTCTGTTTGTAAATATTTTTCAAATATTTACTTTTGTAGTCGGAGAAGGTTTTATTTCATTAGACCTTGCCATGAGTTGGGTCTGATGAAGCCAAGAGGCAGAAATATGCATATCAGCGAATGGTGGTATGCTGTAACGAAATCTAACCTAAGGCGTCTATTTTATTTTGATATTTCACTCTGTATGTCCTACATATTTTAACATTTCTACGTTTATTGTAATTTCTACGAATAGAAAATTCAAAGAAATCAATAATATAACGAAAAGCACAGAAGAGAAGATAGAATCCCTTAATAAAACGATAGACGACATTAAAGACAATTTTATGAAGAACGAAGAAGGTAATAATAAGAAACGGATGACGACAGAGATTCTGCAGCTGATGAAAGAAAGAAGGAAAAACAAGAAGAATAACTTTATGTATAAAACATTACAACGAGATTCACAGAGAAAGATAAGAGATAAACTTATTAATGACAACGGAGAGGTAATCGTGAACAAAGAGAGTATTGATAATACCTGAAAAAATTACATACGAAATTTATTTTTTGATGAGAGGGAGAACCAATTACCAATAACTACGGAAACAGCACCACCTATACTAGTGGCAGAAATAAGAGCAGTGGTAATATCACTAAAAGAAGGAAAAGCACCAGGATCAGAGGGAGTACAGTCTGAATTTCTTAAACTTCTTGATGATGAATCTTTAAGAATATTATGTAAAATCTTCAATAATATCTATGACACAAGCAATATTAAAAAAGATTGGCTAGTTTCATAGTTTAGGCGTAGGTACGAGAGATGCATTGTTTAGTCTACAAGTATTATTCCAAAGATGCACAGATATGACTTGCGATATCTACACCTGCTTTGTGGACTACCAAAAAGCATTTGACACAGTTCAAGACCGAAAAATGATGGATGTTCTAACAAAAGCCGAAATAGATGATAAAGAATGGCTTATAATACAAAATTTATACTGGAACCAATCAGCCACAATAAGAACAAATCTTGGAGATAAACCGACGGAAGCGATCCAGATTCTGCGAGGCTTTCGGCAAGGATGTATACTTTCACCTATATTATTCAACCTATATTTAGAGTAAATATTTAGTGAAACCTTGGAAAATTCCGCTCCTCTAAGCATTTTACTGTAGAGAAAAAAGTGATTCAATGCCAGTTTAAAAGCTTTCGCTTCAATATAGACAGTTGTCTATATTTTGACATTTCTGATATGTTTATTAGTTTAAGGCTTTAAAACCTCTAAATAGGAGATTTAAATAGTGTTCCGGAGATAATAATCGAATATTATTTGAAGATATTACTGTGTATATAGCATAGGTAAAAAATATTAAATTTCTCCGACTTTATTTCTCTTAGTAAATTCTTTTTGTGAATAAATAATTATATTATGTATTGTTGTGTAACAGTTGTTAATTATTTTTAAATAATCAACCTGACCAAACATAGTAACACAGTAAACTAATGTGTGTTCAATCCCCTTTAAAAAAGTCAACGAACGGCGGCTTTGTAGGGTACAGATAGACGGAGTGAGGTTGTTGCCCTAAAAGGGACATAATCAACGCCACCTGATGCAGCGGCTTTCTACAAACCTCCGAAAGATTTAACAGATGCACTTTTCAGCGATACGACACGTTCCCCTACTTCTATGGCTTTCGGATTAGTCCTAGTGGTTTGAAGAAAAGTGGTATTTTGTTAAAGGAATATATACGTTGACACATTTATTTAATGGGACGTTTTCATAATTTATTAAAAACATATTGCTTGGAGTTTTATAAATACAGGTGTCTAATTTTTTGGAAAAAATATTGAATTATTTAAATACAAAATTCATTGTAAAAATTTATATATAAAAAATGAATGGGAAATGTAAAAAATATTTTACATACAAAAAATTTTTGATATTTAAGGCCTTTAGTTTTGTAGCCCTTTACTTAATACATATACACGGTTAACAACACTCAGGCAAGTGTGGCAATTCTATGAATAAAAAACATTTTATGCCTGTATTGCATACAATATTTTTTCTACAGCTACATGAAAAAATGAAAGCAAAACTTCAAAAAAATGAAAATCTATCCCTTTCATTGACTGATTACTGTGGAGTTTTGATAACTAGAGCCTAACTTTTAAAACCTATAGCATGAAATTGTAGTTTTGAGTTTTGGCAACAAATGTGAGGCATTTGAAATATGCTTAAAAAACGCTGGATTTAAACTTTCACACAACAATCGATCTTAAACATTTAAAACTTTTTTTTTTTCAATTACACTAGAACATTTTTCAAAAGAACAAAGCTTCTGCAATAAACTACACTCAAATCCGTCTTCTCAAATGCATTTCCCGTGAAGTGTGATCGTTTGTAATGTAAAACATTAAATTCCGCGTTTTTTATTCATATTTCAAATGCCTCACATGTGTTACCACAACTCAAAATTGAAATTTCATGTCATAGATTGATCTCTAAAAATGAAAATTTTACTACAACTGGTCAAAGAAAGTGGTCTATTTTATTGATCTCACGAGAATCGTAAAAAATGGCAAAAATCGCGCCACGTTAATTTATTTAACACCTTTGTAAAAACTGAGTTTATTCTCGTCAAAACACAAAAACTGCCTACGAAGGCTGCACTCTTTGCCTTTAAAACACATCTAGATTTTTGTCGATAGGACATTTGGATCAAAAGATATCGAATTTTTACCGTCGAGCTGATACAAATTTTATTGAACATTCATTTCGCGCAAGTAACTGACATGTAAAATCGACGGTTGCTTCAAGCGTTGTTTCTAGGAAAACAGTTCATTCTACACAGAAAATGTAAATAAATATTTTAGTTTAAAATCATCTCCGCTACATTTTTTATTTGAAACATTTTTGTCTACGGTGTACAGATTATTGTTAAATCGATTTTTTTTGTGTTTTTACTCTCCTGTGAGAGGGGTTTTAGGGGAAAGCCCGAGGGTAAAAGTGGTAAACTTTTTTGCATCTTTTTTTGGGTCCCAAAATAATATCCTCTGCAAAATTCAGCTTGTTCCTATGATTTTTAGGGGTTAACTCTCTGACTACTGGACTAATAATATAAACAACACTATCAAAAATATGAGAAAGGAAATAACTGAACTCAAGTGTAAAAAGAAGACGTACCAGGATACAAACAATAAAACACACACATCAAGAAGAAACCCCCAAAACACCGAATACAATCAGCCCAAAGGCTTCACATTCGAAAGCCCTACGAGTACGTCTCCGTTGAACATGAATATGGAAGTCATCACAGATCAAATCGCATGTAAGCAAATTAAGAACATCATTACAATCTTCTTCTTAGAGTGCCATATCCCTACGGAACGTCGGCGACTACCATGCTTATAATATTGTTATACTGATCTCGGTCTTGCGCTAAGTGTAGCAATTGGCCCGCTGTCAAACCTGTCCACTGCCGCAAATTCCTCAACCAAGAGAGTTTCTTCCGTCCTATCCATTTCTTTCCTTCGATTTTACCGTTGAGAATTAGCCGAAGGAACTCATATCTTGGTCCTCTGATTATATGTCCAAGATATTCTAGTTTACGCCTCTTAATAATATTTAATAGAGTTCGTTGATGTCCCATTCTTCGAAGAACTTCGTTTCTGGTTCTGCTAGTCCATGGCATTTTTAGTATCCTTCGATACAACCACATCTCAAACGCCTCGATGTTATTCATGATATCGGCGTTTAAAGTCCAAGTTTCACATCCATACAAAAGTACAGACCACACGTAACATCTTGTAAACTTTTCACGGATTTCCAAATTTAATGAGTTATTGGATAATAGAGGCTTGAATTTTTGAAATGAGTTTCTTGCCTGTTCAATTCTACATCGAAATTCGAAGGGTGGATCCAGATTTTGGGTAATCCAACATCCAAGGTATTTGAATCTCTGAACTCTCTGCAGCGGTTGTTGGTTTAATATCAGTTGGGTTGCGCCGATATCCACTTTACTGGTCACCATGTATTTAGTTTTATCGATATTTATCGACAGTCCCCAATTTGTGCATTCCATGTCAACTCTATTGATTAGCTCCTGCAGATCGTCGATGTTTTCAGCTAGAATCACAGTATCGTCGACGTACCGTATATTGTTAATTATTTCTCCTCCTATGATAATTCCTTTTTGATCTTTTAAAGCTTCCCGAAATAGATTCTCAGAATACACGCTAAAGAGGGTGGGAGACAGTACACAGCCCTGTCTTACGCCTCGTTCAATACTGATTGGCTTTGATTCTCTGTTGTTGGTATTAATAATGGCTGTTTGGTTCCAGTAAAGTTTGGCAATAAGTTTGATGTCTTTCTCATCTAGTTGGATGCTCTGCAAGGCGGTAATTAGTCTGGTATGCTGAACGCGATCAAATGCCTTTTCAAAATCAATGAAGCACATATATACGGGTTTTCTTACCTCCCAACATCGTTGAAGGAGTGTTTGCATAGAAAATAGTGCTTCTCTAGTTCCAAGCCATCTCCGAACTGCTCTTGACTAATTATTTCAATCATTACAATAGACAACATTAAAACCAAAGTGAGAATGATAAAAGGAACAAAGGTGAAAGTCAATACGGCTGTCTTCACTAGTCACGAGTTGGGACATGATGAATACATCGTCAGTAGGCAAAGGAAAAACCAACCTTTTAATGCAGTCATAAAAGGATTGCTCATAAATAAAGACGCCGAAGTAGTAAAGATTCCAATCAGAATTAAATCATAAAAAAATGAAGTTAAGATGCAACAAAAGGATACTACAATATTTCTATTTATTGCGTATGAGCCAAGACATGAGAATGGTGACTAAAATACTGAAATACTTAAAACTGACCATAGAAAACAGATAAAAACAGACAGTGAATTGTCAATTATACCAACACACAAGTAGCTGATGCCACTCTATCACTAAGTGTGTAAAAAGCGCAGGAAAGCTCTTACGCTTGTTCGTTCTATCCCTTTCTACCACATTGTATCGAGAAGTGAAGTGGGGTTATACGTACTTTATACTGCTCCTCACTTAAAAGATACTGTCATAGCTTCACTATTTGTAAAAGTGAGACAGAACAAACAACGAAAAACAAAGATGGTGTCGTCACTTACGTGTATGGAACAGACTCAGTACAAATGATGACGAAATTTGTGAAAACGGTAATGAAGATAACAGAACTAACAAAAACGATTAGTGAGCTGAAGGAGGTGCCCGACACCAGACAGAAGCATAAAGGGTATAAATCGAATTAACAATCAGAAGACGACATCCGCCCAATAAGAAAAATAGAAGATCCAAGACACATTCCAGTCCTTTAAAGGTACTTGAGCTACCTCACAAAACTGTCAAAAAAAAACAAAAAAAAAAGATTCGTAGTGCAATGTCCATAGTTCGCCGACAGATTCCAAAATCTGTTCAATTATGTACGGGCATGTCTCTGAAAGTTAGTTCCCTGAAGTGTTTTATGTGTTTTAGTTATGACGGCTATATTTATTTTAAGATTTTTTAGTTCGTCGTTTATTCCTTATTCTTTTGAATCCAATCTAAGTAGCTACATTTGATCTATCAGTTATTCAAGCCGGTTTATCCTTGATTTTTTTGTCACTGGGCATCCAAAAGCTTATTGTCTTTGCTGTCATTGTTGTTTCCTACACCCATTCTAGAATTTTTGTGCCCTGAGAAGTATGCAGGTCTTCTGCATGGCTTGGCCTAAATACATCAGGATTTCTCTTTTGTCTTTTACCAGCGCCTCGCATAACACATGTTTTACAGTTTCTAGTTCCATTGTAAATGCATATTTTTTTTCAGGAATTCTTTTACTGGTTCATGCCCGGTCAACATTCCTTTTACTGTTCTCTGTTTGTGTCTACTAAATGCAAATGCAATGTATTGGCTGGTATTTGTGAATTCCACTTAATTCAATTGATAGCGTCTAATAGGGCACTCACCGTGACACACCTGATATAAATAGATAACACAAATAGAAACAGGTAACAGGCAATCTTTCGCAGTAGAAACCAGCGCCTTGGAGCAAAAATGCTGGTAATGAGGTGTCTCCAGAGGATGCCGGTGATCAGTTTGCTCGGATACATATCTCGGAGGGTCTAATAATTTCATGGTGGGTTATAAAGTTCGTACACGTCCAGGAGGCTACCTTAGTGCCTTCTAATTCAAAACTAATAACAGAATCCGATTAAATTACGATTTAATTTCTGCAAATGTAGAAACTGTGAAACTGTAGAAAATTGCAAATGAAAATCAACAGTTTAAATATAGACCATACAAAAAATATATTTTTAGCGCATAACTATTAAGTAAGGATATAATATAAGATACTAATAATTAAAACCCTTAATGATCTTTGATAAGAAAGAACCTAATAATACATCTTTATCGAAAACGATACACACTTTCAGTTTATTCCAAATAATGTTCCCAACATATTGATTTATGGTTTACATAATTGCTATTCCATAAACCCTTAAAACTAGTTACAATATTTGGGCTCGTTGTAAAAATGACAAAAATAGGACGTAAATTCTCAATCAAGACAAATACATTATCGGCCCAAGGGACACTTGACAGGCAGGTAGAAACTAGAAGATATAAACAATCAGAAGTTATTTATCTATGGTTTCAAAATCAAAACTTTAGTCTAAAACTTTTTGCATTTTTGTAGGTGTTGTATCGAAAGCAATACGGAATTGAATATGCTTTATAAAAAATCACAATCTGAATTAAATGTAATTTTAAAACTTATAACAGACAAATAAAAAATGTGCCACATTGAAAGTGGTCAAGACAGGTATCCCATTGTTTTTTAATAACGTGGTTGTGATAATAACTCTGTAATGTGCATTTTTAGAGATATAGGATGTACAGAAATTAGCATCACTGCTTCTACTGGCACATCGATCACGCTGCTCAAATAATTACTCTCTGTGGCAGATTGAAGGAGTACCAAATAGTGGGAAAAGGTTTTTACGACAGCTAATGACGGCAGTCTTCAACAGCTTCATCATTTAGTAAACAGAGTAAAGTATTGCACTAATATTTTTACAACGTATGCTGCACCAATTTAGTGTAACCGCCAGAAAATATAACATGTTAATTTCCCCAAAAAAAGACAAAATCCATGGTTATAACAGCAAATTTTTTAAGAAGTAAAAGAGGTGGAAGGTCAGATAATAGAACAAGGAGTTTAAATATCTAGGCATCACATAATCTAGCTACGGAAAGCTCGAAGCTGAAGTGGAAGATCAAGTGAATAAAGCAAACAGAGCCGCACGTTGTCTGAATGAAATGCAGAATTTACAAAACAGTCAATCACAGACGTTCTGCCTTGTTATTACTCAATCAGCTATCATTTTCATAAAACAGACTTAACAGAGCAACATGAAAATGTTGCTAAAATACAGATTAAACGTCTGAACACATTGTCTGCAGTGTTAGTATTCCTTAACGCCATAAATACCTGTGACAGACTTTTTAGAACCTTAGCAAGCAGCTTAGAAGTAGAAGAAAAAAAAAGGCTCAGAAAAAACAGAGTTTTTCAATATTGTAACTTATTTTAAAGTGGTTTTGGAATTATCATGAGAACCGCTCACTAATAAAATTAAAGCATACTGAGGTCTTACTTTCATTTGACATAACACTTTAATCTTGAGTGATGATTATTTTTATTTTACTTATGATTGGCTCCTCCTATAAATATTGTGAAATTTTGTGAATTTTAGATGATCGATTGTCACAAATTTTAATGTCAAAATATCGTTTGTACAAAATGGATGAATGAATAAAATATTACAATACAAATTGCACAAAAATTACAGTTTATTTAAATTTGCTCGAGAAATTATACACCACATTTTCTCACCTACCGCTAAGACTATACCATATGTGCATTCAAATGTGTATTTACAACATAAGTTTGTTTATTTAGATTCCCCTAACACTATTTTTTCTGTGATAGCTAATTGAATAGAATTAGTCGAAAATTGTGCTTTTATCACTATTTTTAACATTCAAATAAATATGTATCTGATGGAATTTGTATAATAGGCAATAATTTTACAGGCTTTATGGGTATGATTCTACTTCTCATTCCTTGAGCCCTTTTCAGGTGGCTCTCTAAATAGTATTAGCTTGCTGTCTCCATTGGCTGCGATATCAATGGCTTCATGTAGGGAACCAAACCAAGACAGATATGGTGTTCCTCTAGGTCTTCGCACTTGTACCTTTCCTTTTATTATCAGAAGTTCCATAGTCCTCTTCTTCTGGCTGTGTGGCCAAATCATTTAGGTAAGCTCGGTTTACTTTTTCTTAAAGTCTATTTTTTATATGAAGCTCTTCCAGAACTGATATGTTGGTTCTGAGTTTGGTCCAGGATACGCCTAGAATTCTTCTGTAGACCCACATTTCAAAGGTTTCGATCTTACTTCTATCGATTTTGTTGAGAGCCCATGTTTCAGCTGCCTATGTAGCAATGGGAAAAATTTGGACATTGACCAACATAAGCTGAGGTTATTAATTTAACTGTTAGCGGTTCGGGCCATTGCTAGCCTACGCTTGATTTCTGAGAAGCTGTCGTCACCAGTGTTGGTTATCAGGAAGCCCACATTTACAAATCTGTCTACTACTTCGAAATTTTCCAATTGGTGTATGTGTGATAGATTATTATTTGACCTGTCTACGATTATTATTTTTGTTTTTTCCGGTGTGATCTGAAGTCCGGGTATGATAGATAAGACGAAAAGCTCTTAAAGTTGTAAGCACATATAGGGTAAATGCACCAGTTGTTGGCCATGTGCTAGTTATTGGCCTACTAATATGTTTTGATTAGAATTAGGAAAATGTTGGTATTTTGTTAATTCTAACTACTTTTTTTTTTAATTTGGCAACATATCTCCTAGAGTATGACATATCTAGTTTCAAGGTAACCATTAAATTTTAGTCAGTATTCGATGTTGAATGAGACACTGTTCTGTGCCGCTAGTTTGCAACCGAAATTTTGTTATTTACCTGTAGAAACTTGTGTTGGTCGGTAAGTACTATATACTGCAATTTACTTTCTACTTTATATTTTATGTTTTTGTGAGAATATAGTGTATGTCCTGTTCCAAACTGCATAACGAATATAACGTTATTTATACCAATAACGTAAATTTTAAGGTGGCCAACTACTAATGCATGAAATTATCAATGTATCAGTTATTGGCCTAGATTGCTAATAACTCAAACATTAGATTTTGTAAGAATCTAGTGATTGACATATGTTAATAACTAGTGTTTTATATGTGGCCAATAACTAATTATTATAAATTGTTTTAGAAAATATGCCAAAATGATCTAAAACTGAAAACAATTATAAAAAAAAGTATTCCGAAGACGATGTTAAAAAAGCGTTAGAGTTAATTAAAAATGGCATGAGTGAGCGAGAAGCCTCAAGAATTTTTAATATTCCCAGAGCCACTATAAGTTACCGGAAAAGTGAAAAATTTCATTACAAGATAACCCATGGACCAGATCCATTTCTGTCGAAGGATGAAGAGGAACAACTGAAACTCTGGATTTTTCATTGTCAAAATAGAGGATTTCCTGTTCGTGTTGACGACATTAAGGACTCCGTTAAATCGTTTTTAGAGAGTAACCCTAGAGTTAATCCATTTGTTGAAAATAGACCAGGTAGAACATGGCTATCAGCATTTCTAAAGCGCAATCCCAACATTTCGCTAAGGACTTCAGAGGGAGTGACATCAGCAAGTTCAAACATTAACCAAAGGGATATTACCAAATGATTTGACAACATAAAATCTTATCTAAATAAAAAAGGACTTTCAGACGTTCTTCAAGACCCAACAAGAATCTTCAATGGTGACGAGACATGTTTTTATCTATGTCCCAAAAATAAAAAGGTTTTGGCTATGAAGGGTTCCAGAAACGTCTATGAAATTGTACATAACCCAAAGGTTAACTTAACAGTTATGTTCATATTTTCTGCAATAGGCAATATTTTACCTCCTATGATAATTTATCCCCATAAAAGATTGCCAAATGATATACTAAGTGCTGTGCCGAATTCGTGGGATATTGGTTTAACTGAAAATGGTTGGATAGACAAGAAAAACTTTTATAAATATATTGGAAATATATTTATAATCTTATTTAGATCGAAATAATAATACACGTCCGGTAATACTTTTTGTTGATGGGCATAAAACCCATTTAACTGTACAGACAAGTCAACTTTGTACAGATTTAAAAATTATTTTAGTAGCTTTATATCCTAATGCCACGAGATTATTGCAACCAGCGGATGTGGCTGCATTTAAGCCTCTAAAAACTTTTTGGAACAAAGCTGTGCTTCAGTTTAGGAGAGACAACCACCAAAAAGTGTTAAGGAAAGTACAGTTTGCCCCTGTTTTAAAATCTGCTATAGATAGGTTAAATCCAGATGTTATCAGAAGTGGGTTTAGGGCATGCGGTATATTTCCTTGGAATTCTTCTGCTCTTGACTATTCAAAATGTCTTGGGAAAGAATTTAAAACTGAAGGTAATCTGGATTAGCACAATGATTTACCAACACTTATTGATCCAAATACAACAATTTTGTGAAATAGTTGGCAATGACAAAATTAAACAGCTATGTCGAAATAATTGTAAAACTCAATCTGATGATTACCAAATATTGAAACAAATCTTTTCAGCATTTACAGAAAAGTCATCGGTAGAAATTTCTACAAACGACGAACAAGAAAATGTTTTAGACGAAGAAGTAAAATTTTTACACAAGTGAAGTAATTTTCGATATAAATGATATACCTGTAATAATAGATGATACTGAAATTGTAAACATTCCTGAAATCGAGAACGAAACCTTGATGGTACCTAAGAATGAAATTTTCAACATGCAAAGAATACAAGAATATATAAATCAAGTTTGACGAAAACGGTTAAAGAAGGTCAAAAAACCCGAGAAATCCCTAAACATTTCTGAAAATATATCTGTAAATGCTACAAATAAATCTATTGCTACTTACTTAATATGGCCAGATACTCCAGCACGAAAAGGAAAGAAGGAATCTCAAAAGCTTCCATTTGTTCTAACTTCATCAGATAAAAAAAAATAGAAAAAGAAGAAATGGAAAAAAAAATTAGAAGAGGAACGTAAAAAGGAACAGAGGAAACTTGAAAGTTTTAGAGTATTAAGGAAAATCAAAAGAAAATAAAAAGCTTGAATAATAAAAATCCCAAAAAATTAGCTAAAACTTTTAAGTCTGAAGAGAAAAGTAGACAACCCATAGAAATTCCTATTGAAAAATATTAAAAAAAGATAAAAAAGCATTGAAAGTGTTTTCTCCTCTAAACCAGGAAAGTAGAAGTAACAATATTGAGGTTTTTGAGCCACCACTACCTGAATTTGTCAAAGTTCCTATACCAGAATCTCATTCTCACACAAAATCATCAAGCTCTGTAAATAACCAAGATAATATTGACATTTTCAAGCATTCACCTACACCAGAAGTGAATTTGAGATTATCTCCGCAAATATTTCTCGCCTACACTAAATCTCCAAGCCCTGAGAAAAAAATTGTACCCAAACGGAAATTATTTGATGATAATACAGATCAGTCCTCAACAAAAATTATAATTCTATCTGATAATTTATTATCAAATATTCCTTCACACTTTGAAAATCGAAACTTGGTATCAAACGTTCTTCCGCGTTTTAAAAATAAAAACTTGGTATCAAACATTCCATCACATTTTAAAAACCAAAAAGTTACTAAAGGTGCGTGTTATCTATGTGTACTAAATATTACAGAGTGTAAAGAAGGCATTAGATGCCAAATGTGTCTTAGAACATATCATGTAACTTGCATAACAAGATTCTATGGCGACACAGATTAAGTATATGTTTGCGAATCTTGCCAAAATAAAAAATAAAAGTTTACTTTGACATGTGTTTTTTTTTGTGTCCACACTCATCACAAAATCCTTGCTTAACCAAACACCTACCTATCTATCTATTTTAACTTACGAATTATTTGGTAAAATATCTCTTTAAAAAATGATGACCAATCACTAACACATATGGTATCAATAACTGGAACAGGGTGGCCAATAACTGGTTCATTTGCACGTTTACAAAAGAACACATATAAAATATTTTCACACATGAAATATTAACGTAATAAAATTTTGCAATATGTAGAAATAATAATAAAAATCCATGGTGTTAAAAATAGTTACAATAGGCCACAGTGACAAAACATTTCATAGATATATCGACGTGCTCTCCTTAAGAGGCCAATAACTGGTGCTCTTACCCTATATTTAATCTTTCCAGGTGGTTTTTCAGTCGACAATGGCCTGTCTGTAAGTATTCCTGTAAGAATACGTAGTTCTTTAAAGTAATGCAATCGAAATATCGACATTATATCAATTTTTTTTCCTGGACATTTTTTGTCCAATTCTAACTGGATGAATCTATTAGTAACGTAAGTTTATTCCAAATCCTCCTTCCGTTTCAGAGCCGTTTCAAATTTATTATTTTTCGTCATACCGTCTTGGAGAAAACTTGGTCATTCTATATGTGGTCTGTGTTTTTAAGTTCTCCATTGAGATGGGTAGGAGTATGAGATCAAAGTCTCTTGTGTGTATATAAAAAATATTTAGATTAAGACTATCATTCTTCTGAGGAAGCTGATATTTCAATGGAACATATCAAGTTGACTATATTGTGTAAAAGTTAAAAAATAGTGATATGTTTAGGTTTTAAGTTATTTTATTGAATTATTATATAAATTAACCGCCAATTCCATAAATAACCTGATAATATTAAAAAAATAATACTTAATTAAACAATTTTATTTAGTATTAAAATTACTAAATGAACTTATAAGGATTTATTAAAATTTTTAAATAAGTTTTAAGTACAGATATTATCTCCTACTTTTAACTTATCTGGTAATAAGGATGTAATTGTCAAAAAAAAAGTAGCTTTCGAAATTGGGATCATCTTCGTCATCATAAAACATCGAAAAAGTAGGATGTTAACAAACAATACTTATGTATTTTTTTTTGTATAACACCTGTACGGTGTTTGTATGCTGCTATCTGGTCACAAATGACCAATTATCAGTTACTTTCTGACCTAACTTAATAAACAGCAAATACTTAAATCTAAGGGCTTACACTGTGGCTTTCTCTTATTTTATCTATCATCTAATGCACTACAACATTATGTATATATTTTATATATTTATATATTGCCTGATGCAGAGCTACAACGATAGAAGAGAGTTAAGGACAGACAAAGAGCAATTGATAGAGGTCATTATCGTTGTACAGAAGGTGATGGAGATTCACAAAATGACAAATTCATATAAAATTAATATAGAAGCAATTTTTAAATAAACTGAGAATATTGTTTTTATTAAATATTTTATTGCGAGAATATTTACAAAGTGAATTATCAGATAAGATAGAATTCCCGTATCTGAAAAACTGGTGAATCATTTATATTATCTATTCAGGTACGTACCACGAAAGTTCAATGCATTTTTTATGTGTTTTTAAATAGTTGTCCTGCATCACGTACACATTTTCGACTTTGTTTTCGTATTTATTCGTCTTTCGTTTATTGCACTTTGGAATCTACAAACTAGATACATGGGGCTATTCATCAGTATATGGTACCTAGAGTACTACAACTGATCATTCAAGGGAAAATAGACAGCAGAAGGGGTCCAGGGAGGAGAAGACACTCGTGGCTCCAAAACTTGCGGCAATGGTTCGGATTGTCATCTGCTGAACTCTTCAGATCTGCCGTAAACAAAGTCAGAATAGCCATGTTGATTGCCAACGTTCGGAACGGACAAGGCACATGAAGAAGATATGGTACCTACGATAAGGAGATGGTTGTGGTACTACCTGTAGTAATTAGAGTCTCTTTATTTGTCAAAGTCTATGTAAGGGTAAAGGTACATTGTGTTTTGTATTTATAGGCCTATAAGCATAATAAGTGATAAAGATAGTGACTGTTTGTCGCTCACTGATGATTTTCCTCGAATATCTGCATTAATTATAGCCTTCGAGTGTGTGACTCAGGATCTGTCGGTTTGTACGAATAGGTATTTTGTCTGGATTTTGATATTCTTTCCAGAATATGTGTGTTTGTGTGTGTATGTGTGTTTAGGTCTGTGTCTCTAGTTTCTATTGTTCCTGCAAGCCGTTTTTACGTCTACGACCAACTTCAGAACTAGTGTATTGCACTATAATTCTGTTATTGGACGTTTGCATTAACGGTCAGGCCTCGTCAGACGGACAGCTTTGTGGCAAATAAACCTCTGTGTGTGAGATGACATGACAGTGATGACATGACGTTTTTACGTCTCCAGCCGACTCTAGAATGTGTGCCGTGCACTGGGATTCTATCGTCGACTAATTGCGTTAACGGCGACGTCACGTTCGGTAGCAAGAAAGATGACTTCTTTCACTACCATGCCAGGGAGTTGGTTGTGGGTGTGTGTGAGTGCTTTTGTGTGTGTATGTGTAGTGTGCTGACAACTATGACAAAAACTGTGTTCTTTAGTAACCATTGTTTCTTCCCCTCTCCGGGGTAGGGAAAAGGATTAGATTAGGGAAAAGGATTGGAATTGATAGGAAAATGATGTGTTCAGTCAAACAGGTATTTATATTCTGGTTTAGTTTTCTCATGAAAACTTAATCCTAATGGGAATATGGTAAGTTCCTGAAAAAGACAAAGGTTGTGTTGGATCTTTGACCGATCTTAGACTTTTTGTACTATATCCGTGGGTTTGCAGATGGGTTTTTACCTTATCTCGTTATTGGTCGATATAGCTGTTGACTTTTTCCGATGTCTATATCGCTTTATGTTTCTTCGAGCATAATCCTTCTGTCCATTCTGATAATATCTGCAATTGCTTCACGAAGAAATAATTCCAAGGCACGGCGTATACTTTATAAAAAAAATGTACGAAAATAAAGAACACAAGAAATTCGAAAACAGAAATGGTAAAAATGAAACGGGCCTATGTCTTTTTTTTTGTTAAAAACCACTTAAAATTTCAGATAATACGAGCTTTACGATTTAATACGATTTACTGCTAAAATATGGAGGAACAACACTACGCAAATGGCTCTAAAATTATTCGTCGATATAATAAATACAGGAGTAGTACCAGCGGAATGGAAGGAAAGTCTCCTGCTACCGATACTTAAAAAGGGAGACTCGAGAAATTCTGAAAATTATAGAGGCATTAGTCTGATGAATAGCACAATTGTTAACGGCAGTGATAAAAGATAAAATCGAGGAAAAAGCGAACATGGCAGATGAACAACAAGGCTTCCGGAAGAACCACAGCACAATAGACGCAATTTTAATTATCAGACAAATAATAGAAAAGTCTATTGAATATGGAAAACCAGCATACATGTGCTTTGTAGATTTAAAAAGTGCTTTTGACAGGGTGAAGCGAAATGACATCTTAAATTTATTACAAGCTGAACAAATAGACCATCAGATAATAAGGCAATTAATGAAATTAACAAGAACAACAAGACCAGAGTTATGATGCCAACAAGGGAAACAGAATGCATAGAACTAAAAGGAGGAATCCGCCAAGGGAACTCGCTCAGCCCATTGTTATTCAATATGGTGATGAATCAAATAATTCACGAAGTAAGAAAATGACACAGATACCACATGGGAGCGCATAAAATCACGATACTATGCTATGCCGATGATGCAGTACTAATTGCTGATAACGAAGATAACCTACAAAGGCAGCTCCACACCTTCAATATCACAGCAAACAAACTTAATATGAGAATATCAGTAGAAAAAACTAAATGTATAGTGATCAGTAAAGAGCCGCGTAGATGCAAACTAGAAATAGACGGCAAAATTGTAGAACAAGTAATGAAATTCAATTACCTAGGAGTAGAGATCACTAGTGACAGGGATATAAGAACAGAGACCACAAGGCAAGCATCAAAAGCGGCAAGAGTAAGTGGTTGCCTCCGAGAAACCATATGGAGAAACAAATATCTGACCATGGAAAGCAAAATGAAAGTATACAAGACAACAGTAAGACCAATCCTAACATATGCAGCGGAGACAAGGACCGATACAAGAAAGACGAAACAACTAATCAACAATATCGAAATGAAAGTATTAAGATCAATAGCGGGCATATCATTAAGAGACAGACAAACCAACAGAAGTATACGCGAACAATGCAAAATTCAAAATATTAACAGGTGGATAAAAAAAGAAAAAAAACTGGAACGAACATGTAAACCAAATGACTTTTTTCTATTGTATTTTTTATTGTGTTGCTACTTGCAGTTCCATATACATATAACGCTTAAATACGATAAAAATTTGGCTTTATAAAAACATCAAATCTTGCACCCGATACGATATTATGCGCGTTCGTTACACCTAACGCCATCTATACACAGTTATTACAATATTAGTATTAGGGTAACTCAACCAAATCAACCCCTATTACTACCCGCTGCTAGAAGATTAAAAAGAATGCATGTACTACAATTAGAAAAGGTCATAAATAATAATGCCGAACCGCACTAAAAGTTTTTAGTGATGTTTTATAGCCAAATATATTTTTAAATTTTGAATATTGGGTTCTTTTAGTTTTTGACATTATATTGCTTAGTATATTTTCTCGTCTTTCTACTGCGTCTTTGCAACAAGACGAAAAGCATAATAGGAAATTAGTAAATGAAAAGTTTGGTTGCATAATAACGGAATCACGTTGAAAGGGAAAAAACTACCAACAGAAACCAATGAGATCTTGCAAGAGTTGTTTGATAACAGAATAATTGCAGTAATATGAAATCCAATTTACAATAATAATATTTATCCATACACTTACATGAAAATACAATACACAATCTACAATAAAATACAATATACAATCTATATTTAGAATTTGTATGAATGTACAATACGATAAGAGATACATTTGACATCTACTTGGTGCAGAAAACGAACTAATTTTAATAAAAACAATGTCAGTAACAAAGTAAAATTTAAAAATAAAACATTTAAACTAATATTTGAAATCATAAAAATAAAAATGTTCCTTTTTCTTCTTTTCCATAGATATAGATAATATAAAAACGTAAAAAATCTAGACTACTAATCAACAATCAGATTGCGCAGTGTTATTCGTTCTCTCTCTAGAGTAAATATTTTTAAATTGTTTATAAACAGTTTGTACGATGTTCAAATTCTCTTGAGTTTCTGGTGGTAAATTAAATATTTTTGGTTGTAGGTAGAAAAACTGATTTGTCCTATTGTTTTATTCGCTAGAGAAACTTTTTGTTCCTATATTTCTGGTACCACAGTTATCGGGCGAGTGGTAAATTTACTTATTTTGTTGTATTGTCAAGTTGGTAATGTGGCTTGTAAACCGCATCACACCCTATAATGCCGGACGTGGACAAACTGATCACTTTACAGCCTCCCATAAAATGATTAGACCCTCCGACATATAGCAAATTAATCACCGACATCCTTTGGATACACGTAAACTGATCACCTCAGATAGGTGAATTCATTACCAGGATTTTTTCCTAAGCCGCTGGTTTCTAATTAGGAAGATTTCTTTTTGCCTGTTGCACTCCTTCTTTACGTGATAATCTATTAAATTTAGAAACTATCTTAAGCAAATTGCTTTAAAGTTTAACTGATGTATTTATATCGAGTGTCTCGTGATTTATTTCAAGTCGTAGTCCTTGTTTAAGTTTAGTTTTTAAACAATTTTATTTGTTTCCCATTTGAGAGAACAAAGATCATTTTCAAGTAACTGTACAGATACTTTGTCAATACTTATAATGTGTTAGTCTGATTATCTTTAAAAGGTCTCAAATTTCCATGTTTTTTAAAAACTATAATAATTTTTAATTGTTTACTTACAACTAATTGATGCAGAATGAAGTGCCATTACCATTATTTCCTGCAGATAAAGTAATTATACAATATACAAATATAAACACCTATTAGTCATTTTCAGACAACTGAAGTTTTTTGCCTATTTTTACGTTTCATGCGAAAAATTGCTTTATAACTGATACACTTAAGGTTAAGTCGAATAAATATTTGTTTGTCCCGCTGATATTGCAAAATTTATTATATGAGTACAGTTACAATTCTCTCAAGAAATTAGTTATTTATACTAAATGACTTTCTATTCCTCGCACTTTGTATTTTTATCAAAAAAGATTTTACGTGACAACGTCTTTTTTATATATTATTTTATATATTATATATTATTATATTATTATTTTATATATTATTTATATTTTATATATTATATTTTTATATATTATTTTATATATTATATTTTTATATATTATTTTATATATTATTTATTTTATATTATATTATTGATCTTATTATTTTCTACAAAATTTATTTGAAAATTTTTTTTGATATATCAATTAGTTGCGGAGATATCGATCATTGAAGTTATTGTTTGCTACCAGTATTTTATATATTTATTTTTTTCAGTTATAAAAAATTACTATTTCCAATTGTGTCTACCAAGTATGGTCACATGTATTTGCCTACATATTAAATAATAATAAGTACAGATAATGTTATGTGACGTTCACTTCTGATTATATATATTTTAATATTTTTAATTTTAAAGAATCAATTTGAAAATCAAAACACTTATTCAGATCGAAGGTTCAAATTTTTGCTAAATAAATTTGAAATTAATTAAAATTTGTAAATGTAAATGGTAAAGTTGAAAATTAAAACATTTACTAAAATTGGAATTTGAAATTCTTGCTAAACACAGTTAAATTCTAACTCCGCGCGTGGTGATTGGTCGGTTTAGTTCGTTTGTTTGGTCGCCCTGTTTTGACAGGTTAGAAGTTATAATTTGTTATTTTAAATGTTTGACTAGCAATACGCGCTGTTTCTTCTCAATCGACTGAATTACGATTGATTGCAGAGTGATTTAAACTAATAATTTACTTAACACTATCAACATTTGTCAATAGTATGACATAACCTATAAACTCAGTTTCTCAACTTTTGTGTCAATCTAACAATTAATCAATCAATCATAGTTTACGATAATGAAATATTAGTGTACAATTATTTACCTTTATTGTTGTAGTTGTTGTAAATGACGAATCTAAGCACTCCACATTTTCACTACAGACACAGCTGACGATACTTTCAACGATTTTCAACTTTAGCGATTCAACGCGCCTAATTCTCTAGTGCCGCGCGCAGCGGACCGATCATGTTTGAGTGGGAGAGAGACGCAAGGCATTCGCCGGTCCGGCGGGCCTCTCTCTCGTTCGGCGACTCACTGTAACAGACGTGAGCGGGCGTTACACTTTTTCTTAAATGACTCCGAGCCACAACCTAATTTAAGACGTTGTCACGTCAAAATATGCAACACAAAGATATGTCTGTTAATTTCTAAACAAACTTTACATAACAATATTGTCAAAGAACAATTTTTACAAAGAACACTTGGAGAAAGATTCTACCTCACCAGAAGAAACCGGTGATGGTTTGGAAAATTGCCAAATGCCCAAAATGACTGCTTTTTCGTTTGAGCATGAGTCTCATGATTTTTTTCGTTTAATCCTTTTCTTCTTTATTTCGTCATTTGTCACTTTATTTGTATAGGTGAAAATATGTTGATAATTTGAATACTGTTGGGAAACAGCCTTGTTTGGAACACTCGCTGAAGCAAAAAATGTTTATACTTTTATATACTGTAAAATATTCCGTGTTGTGATATTAATGGAGCGTTTAAAATTAATTTAATAATTAGTAGGTATATTTGACCCAAAAACACACACTGGAGATCGAAAATGTTATGTTATGTTATGCATGCGAGACATGGGTGATGACAGAAGAGACAGAAAGAAAACTGGAAGTCTTCGAAAGAAAAGTCCTAAGAAAGATATTTGGACCTATTAACGAAAACGGAATATAGAGATCCAGGTACAACCATAAACTCTACCAACTGTTCAAAGAGACACCGATCTCAGATTTTGTTAAACTTCAGAGACTTCGCTGGGCTGGTCATGTAGTAAGAATTGAGACAGAAAGATTGCCGAAAAGAGTCCTAGATAGTAAAATGCAGGGCGCTAGACCAAAAGGAAGGCCACGGAAAAGATGGGAGGATGAAGTGGCAGCGGACGCGTAAAATTTGCTAGACGTGAGAACCTGGAGAAGATCAGCGCGGAACCGACAAGGTTAGAGGCATAGTTTGGAGAAGGCCAAGGCCCGATTTGGGCTGTCGCGCCATTGGAGAGAGAGATATTTGACCATTTGGATTTCTTTTTGTTTAAATTCAATATTATCTTTAATTTCAGTTATCATCATCATCATATAACGAGGGTCCTACGGCGATTGCCGCTTAACGCATTTCAGCCTCCATCTTTTCCTATCTCTCCAATCTCCCTCTTCTAAGCCTCTAGATTGCATTGTTTTTGTAATTTCTCTTCTCCAGGAATTTGGTGGTCTTCCCCTTTTCCTTCTTTCTGGCGGAACATACATTTAGGCTTTCTTTGGCCACCGCTCCTCCTCCATTCTCATCACGTGACCATACCATTGTAATTGCCTTCCTTGTATTCTATCTGAAAGAGTATCTCTAATTCCTGTACGGTTTCGTATTTCCTCATTCCTGATTCTTTCCATTCTCGATACTCGACATGACCTTCTAAGATAATCCATTTCCACAACGTCTACTTTATCTCGTTCATTCTTTGTCATCGTCCAACATTCCGCACCATATGTGGTAATTGGTTCTACAATTGCTCTGTATACGCGAAGTTTGGTATGCATCTTTATTTTATTAGACCACAGTAATGAATTCAGTATTCGGATGCATTTTTTCCCTTGGGTTATTCGGTTTTGTACATCTATCTTAACTCTGCCGTCTGCTGATATGATGCTTCCTAGATATTTATACTGGTTGCAGCCTTTTATGACTGCGTTTTCAAGCCTCAGATCTGTGGTATTTCCTCCAATTTTTAAATATTCTGTTTTGCTTATGTTTACAGTAAGCCCCCATTTGGCATATTCCTCAAATAATTTTCGATTCATATAATTTATATCTTCCTTATCGGTTGCAACCACCACCTGATCATCTGCGAACAACAATGTATACAGAGTTTCTTGTCCCACTTCGATGCCCATAAATCTACATTTATTTCTCCAATTCCTCAATGCTTCTTGGACGTATATTTTAAAGAGTGTCGGTGACAAACAGCATCCTTGCTTTAGGCCTTTAGTGACTTTAAATTCATTTGAGGTTCTGGTTCCAATTTTTACACAACTAACTGCATTTTCGTACAATTTATATATCGCTCGGATATACGTCGAATCCAATCCGGACCTTATGAGGACCTCAAACATTTTCTTTAACGGGATACTATCATATGCTTTCTCAAGGTCTATAAATACCAAATGGGTCTCTCTACTTCTTTCGACACGCTTTTCAATTATTTGCCGTAGGATAAATATATTATCAAGGCAGGATCTCCCGGTACGAAAGCCGCTTTGTTCTTCAATATCTTGTATCTGTCTTTCAACCCTCTTCTTTAATATTCTGCCGTACAACCGGCCGACAGAGCTCGTCACACTAATACCTCTATAATTGGAACAGTCTCTTTTATTCCCTCTCTTATATATGGAGCTTATATAAGATTTATTCCAATCTTTAGGAATTTCCTGGTCTCCACACATACATTTATTGAAAAGGTCTACTATTAATTCTAAAAGTGCAGTCGGCCCATATTTAATCAGCTCTATGGGAATGTCTCCAGGCCCTGCGGCTTTTCCGTTTTTAACCTTTTTTAAGGTTTCCGTCAATTCAGATAATGTTATTATAGGGATTTCCTGTCTTTCGTCTCTGTTGTCTATTAATTCCCTTATCTTTTCCCATCTGTACTCTACTCTATCCTCTTTCAGCAGTTTCGTATAATATTCTTCCCATTCATTTAACTTTATGAGAGAAATGTTGTCTTCATTTTTCTCATTTTTCCTAAACTGCTTTAATGTTTTCCAAGCTTGCGCCACTTTTGTTCCACCCATAAATCTGTCCAGTTCATCACACTTAGCCTCCCAGTTTATATTTTTCGCCTTATCCACGTCTTTTTTAACTTCTCTATTCCATTTAGCGTATATTTCTCTGTCTTGAGGATCTTTGGATTGAAGCCATATGTGATATGCTTGTTTTTTCTTGAGAACTTCTAGTTCCGTTGACAACCATTCAGGTTTTCCTTTTTTCCGATTTTCAACTTTTCCCAGTGCTTCATTTGCCGCTTCATGAATATATTTTTTAATTACCTCATACATACTTTCAGGGTCTAAGTCCTTTGTTTCTATATTTTTTATTTTCTGAGCTATTCTAATTTTATATAAGAACTTTGTCGAATCTTGTTTAAAGCTTTCCAGGTTATATTTTATGTTTTCTATGGTTGTTCCTATGTCTGTTACTTCATCATTTTTGTGACTTAATTCCGTTATACTTTTTGCAAAAAAATAGAAATTATTATTGTTATAAAAAACAGTTGCAGTTATATTTACTTTATTCTAAATATAACTTTAGTTTCTGAGGATGCGCTGTACCATTTTATGTCCTACATGCCCAATGTATTTATTCATCGAATATTTGAGCCACTTGGTGGATTCTGTTTATTATGTAAATATTTTAGTTAGCTTTATCTCATTTTCTTATGCGCTAAACGTATATTTATAATTTTTCACAACTTAGTTGAATCGGATTTATTTTTACTTCTCATAGCTTTATAATATTTATCCGTCTGTGATTTCCGTAACCCATTATAAGTCAGCGTCCTATTTATAAATCATTGAAAATTTTATTTTTTTTTTTTCAACCTGTTGTTTGAATTTAAAGAAAAATTCATTTTCCATTTACATATATTTTAGGCTATGTGTGGCTGTGGTAAAGTGAATCATAGTTTGTGTTGTATTATAATTTTAATATCCTTTCAATAGAAAAAATCATAAACATTGTGCAAATTTAATAATAAAAGTTTCATATCGGCTTTTTGATTGTTTACTGAATTATTCTTGTTTGTTAATGTTTATTATAAACTATGTTCATGAATAAATTTCAGAAATATATCTTGTTGAATCGTCATTTTAGGGATCCATAAATAGGAAACTGGTATTTGGTGTTATCAAAATGTGCAGTATTGCATATTCAGTCGAATGTGAATCTGTGCATAAGTCGTCGCATTTTTTTTTTTAATTTTAAATTTGTTTATTGAGATTTACATAAAAAGTTTTATAGTTCATCATATTTAGGAAAAATCATTCCGCATAACTAATATTTTAACTAATATTATTTTGGATAAGAAATATAAAAATAAAGTAAATAAAAGGATAAAGTGAACCAATATGGACATAACACTTTGAAGCAATTTATACGTGGAAACATTATTCGATTCGGCTACAATGGCCGAATGTTTTTCGGGATGTTTGTGTAAGTAGTGAATATTGTTATAATTTTGACTTTTATACTAGAAAACAATCGCTAAAAATGATCGCGAACATTAATCTGACCTTGGGATCAAGAGTAGTACTTGATATGTTAAATTGCAATTCTGAACCTACAAGCCACTGGGTATTTTTAGTAATTTATTATATTATATATTTAGGGATTCTACAGTATTCACTGCCTTCCTCGCTCAACCGTTTCCATCTCTCTCTGTTGTTCCATTCTCCATCGTTTAGTCCTCTCTTACTCATGGCGTCGTCTACTTCGTTCCACCAGGATTTTTTTTCGTCCTCTTTTCCTCCTTCCTATGGGGCTCCATTCGGTTATTCTCTTTATCCATCTGCTGTCGCTAGTTCTTCTTACCACTTTAGTCTTTTTTGTTCTATATATGTTAGTATGTCTGTTTTTATTGATGTTCTTTGCTTTATTTCGTCATTACTTCTCCTATCCATTCTTGTTACTCTGCAGCATCTTCGCAGGCATTCCATCTCTGTTGCTACTATCTTACTGCTGTTTTTCTTGTTTATGATCCAATTTTCAGCCCCATATGTCATAATACTTGGCACTAATGTTTTATAAATCTGCGTTTTTGCCTTCATATTTAGGTGTCTATCCCACCATACTGAGTTAAGTTGTTGGATTGCTGTTCTTGTTTGTCCTAATCTTTGTGTAATTTCTTCCTCTGTTCTTGCCTTTTTCGTGATTATAAACCCCAGGTATTTGAATTTATCATTTCCTTTTATTGTTACGTTGTCATCAATCTGTAGATCTTCTATGTCTTCTTCACTTGTAGATAGGTACTCTGTTTTCGCGAGGTTAATATCTAGGCCAGCCTTGGTATATTCTTCTTGTAGTTTCTTCATCATGTAGCTGAGGTCGTCTTGGTCTTGTGCAATCACTACTTGATCGTCTGCAAAACTTAATGTATATAGGTATTCGTTCCGTACCGGTACTCCCATGCCTTCGCATTTTCTTTTCCATGTAGTCAAGGCTTTCTCTAAGTATATTTTGAATAGGGTTGGAGATGTGGAACAACCCTGCAGGAGCCCTTTTGTTGTGGTGAAGTCTCCTATGATTCTTGTTCCCATTTTAATGGATACTTTATTTTCTTTATACAGAGCTTTTGTAGCTTCTATAAGTTCCGTCTGTATTTCTAATTTGTACATTGCCTCCCATAGTTCTGACCTTGGTACAGAGTCATACGCCTTTCTCAGGTCCACAAATGCCAAGTGTATATCTCTATTTTTTGCTTTTTTCTTTTCCAACAGTTGTTCCAGTGTGTATATGTGGTCTATGCATGATCTTCCTGCCGTGAAGCCTGCCTGATCCTCTCCGATTTTGCCTTTTATCGCTTGCTCTATCTTTTCTCGCAGTATCTTCCCATATAATCTTCCTATTGATGATATTACGCTTATTCCTCTGTAGTTTTCGCATCGTTTTCTATCTCCTTTCTTAAATATAGATGTCATATATGCCGCCGTCCATTCCTTTGGGAGCTGTTCTCCATTTATGGCTTTCTGAAATATCCATTGTATCATCCGGTGTAATTTTTTTGATCCGTATTTTATAAGCTCAGGTGAGATGCCTCCAGGTCCCGGCGCTTTCTTATTTTTGATTGCTTTTATGGCCGTTCTCATTTCCCTATCTGTTATTTCTATTTCTTGTTGTGGTAATCTGCTTCGTCTTCGCCTGTTTTCTTTTCCAATGAATTGTGGTCTTTGTTCTGTTAATAGTTCCTTGTAGTAGTCCTTCCATTCTTTGTCCTGTATATTTCCCAATTTAATCTTTTCTTTTGAGTTTTGTTTCAATCCTCTCAGTACTTTCCATGACTCCAAAGTTCTTGTACCTCCTATATATGTTTCAATATTTAAGCAGATTCTTTCCCATTCTTCATTCTTTTGCTGTGTTATTTGTTTTTTCACTTCTCTATCTTTTTCTCTATATTCTTTATAAACTTCATCGTTGTTTGTAGTCAGCCATTTTCTGTATAGTTGCTTTTTTTCTTGAATTATTCTTTTTGTTGGTTCATTTATTTCATAATAGTGCTGTTTATTTGTTATATGTTCTTTTTCCCCAAGGGCTTCGAATGCTGCTTGCTTTATACTCGCCTTTATATGCTCGTATATTTACGGGATTAGCGAAGTGTCCTATTTAATAAAGAAAAACTCTTGGTGAAGAAGCTCGAGGATCATATGATTTTCCATTTATTATAAACGTGCATATACTAGTTCGCTCCGGTGGTCAGATTTTAATACATTACAGAAAAGGTTCACAGGTCAATTCGCTTCGGTCATATATTTCTTGAAAAAGATAGTTTAAAATGCCTTTAGTTGACACAATGAATAATAATGAATAGGCAGGGTCAGCGTAAATAGAGAATGTTGTCTTCATAAAGCAGGCACTTTCATACATTTTTAATAAATACTTTTCAAACTTTGTAGTTACCTAAATATAAAACTACCTCTTGCTTAAAATTTTATAACGATATTATCACTGAGATTAACATTTTCAAAACCAGAGGGCACAAGAAGCAGAGGACGACCACGAATGAGATGGATTGATGATGTGGAAGAAGACCTACAGATTCTAGGGGTTAGAAGATGGAGGGAAGTTGTCAAAAATCGACAGGAGTGTCGACTTCTTTGTGAGCAGGCCAAGATCCACAACGGATTGTCGAGCCACTTATGATGATGATGATATTATCACTAAACCAGTATGATGTTAGGGCTTATATTACCTTGTTCAATATTTGATTTGGTTTTTCTGTGTCAGAAATTGCAAGTGATATATTTCGTAGAAAATGTTGGTATAGAAATCAATAATCAATAATCAAATTTATAAAAGTTTAAGTGGTATACACCGAAAATCAAAAATATTGATTTATGCTTAAAAGTGAAGTGCTTTTAAATTTAGGTGCAGCATAAAATGTTATTTTAATTTGGTTGTAGGATTTAAAAATTATTTTTAAATTTAGATTCATGGCCTTTTAATGATGTATCAGTAGGTGCATTAATTTTTAATTTTATTTCTAATTTACCTTATTCAATATACAAAATCAACAAATGCAAAAGTATTTTTTTATTTATTTTTTACTTTAAATGTATTATTTAATTATTAGAAGGCCATGAATCTAAACTTGGACATAATTTTTAATAGCTACAAACATTTTAAAATTACATTTTCTTGCATATCTAAATTTAAAATCACTTTCCTCTTCAGTATTAATTAATAATTTTGATTTTTCCTATCTACCACTTAATATTTTATAAGATTATCTGTTAATGATTTCTATGTGATGCATAACCTTTAATGAAGAATTATTTTTTTTCGTAAAATTATTAATAAAGAATATTTCCCATTTTTTGCCAACTTTTTCAGACATGAAACGGAAAACTTAAACATAACAAGTCAACATGAATAAATATGAACCTTTTAAAACGAGTAAATCGGTACTCACCGAAGGGACCTCAGACGTTCAGATACAATTAGCGTCTCTTTGTAAAGACAATGAAGTCGAATTTACTAAAGTAACAAGACATTTACTTAACACAGACACTACGCAGTACTCCCCTGAGTTAGTGATAAGTTATAGTCTAAAAAAATCATTATGAAATTGACTGGCCAGTGTGAAAACTAGTGCCAATAAAACACAAAACACACACAAAACATTTTCTTCGTTGAGACTTAAAATAATGATTAATAACAAATGGGAAATTTGTATGTTTATAAAAAGAGTTTTTTGACATTATATTTGAATGATAATATTTGATCTGATTATATATACCTACATATATACAGTTGTGCTATGCTTGGCTATTATGCCGGTCCTGGCAGCTTTGGTAGCTGTGATAATTATACAACAATAGAGTATTTACAAGGGATTATTCAGTTTTACAGCTGTTATTAAAATAACTTTTATAATGAGACACTAAATTTCTGGATACAGTATAATTAATATTCTACTTGAAATTTTATGCTAAGAAATAGGAGTGGTGCGTATCTTAATATTACTACTTTGATTACGGTTTGAATGTCTTTAGTCCATCATGGAGAAACTTGAATTAAGTGAAATGTTAAGCGAAAAGGGCAAGTTTATGCTAGTTATTGATAATTGCAAGTATAACTTCCGTGTGATGTTTGCTAATAATATCAAACGTTGCAGTGTGTAGAAAGATGTTGTAAAGAATTTGTTAAAACTCTAAATATTTATAACAGTGTAGTTGAATGTAGTGATAACCACAACCATAAAAGTTTATCATAAACATTGTTAAACCGGCAAAAATTAAGTATGCAATTGTGTTAAGCCGAAGGTAATGCACAATTTGTGTGAAAAACCATAGAAGTTGATACACAGCGAAATTAAAGGAACTGGAACTAAAACTCTTACTGTAGAAGATGTACATTTGATTGGAAAAAATATTTATAACGGCAAATACCAAGTTATTCCTAAAACTCCGAAGTACGTGCAGGAAGTTCATGACTCACTGAACTCCGTGGAATTGACAACCAATCAAAAAGAGTAATTTCTATTAAAAAATGATCCGTTTCGTATAATGTCATAATGTATGTTTCGCGCTCAACGCGTTCTTCTATCAATGATTGTACACACTCCACAATAGGTGGCTTTTTACATGTTTAACAAATCCTTAAAAATTACTGTTTAAAGTTGTGTTCTGATAGAGTATTATAATGCATAAAAGCGCTGGTATTATTACTGAAAAAAAAAAAAAAATGATCCTGTACAAAGATTTGTTGCTTTTTTTGTGCATCCAATTTAACATTTTTAAGTAAATTAGAAGCAATTTATGTTGATAGAATTTTTAAATACTGCACAAATTTTTTTACTTAACTATTTACAGTTCACGGAATCGAAAATGGACATAATGTGCCGTTGGCATTCTTTTTGCTTTCAAATAAGTTATCAAATTCATATGTGACAGCCTTAAATTGTTTAAAGACGGAGTGTCGAAAAATTGAACCTAAATTTAGTCCCAAGGTTGTGTATGCCGATTTCGAAAAAGCTTCGATCCATGCAGCTGTAAATGAAATGTTTTGATCTGCGAAAATAACAGGATGTACATTTCATCTTGGACAATCATGGTGGAGAAAAATTCAAAAAGTTGGACTGGCGTCTGAGTGTTCAGAGGACAATGACGTCGGGTAAAACCTTAGATATATGTTTGACCTTCCTTTCCTAGGTCCATTAGACGTAGTTTAGTGTTTTGCTTTAGACTTTAGTGAAAAATTACCAGACCACACCACCAAGTCCTCCAACAATTTCTGTCTATGGTGGACAACTATATTTCTGAAGAGGTAGAATTCCCTCCTGAAATGTGGGCGGAAAACAGTTTATCACTTGAGCGTACATTCATTGCCTGTGAAAATTTCCATTCGTTCTAAATTTAATTCGTTATTTTACAATCTGCACCCTAATGTATATCAATTTGTAGAAGTTTTAAAAGATATTCAAATTGACACTTATATAAAAATACGAAGTTCTGTGAAACCAAAAAAAGTATACCAAAAAGTACTTCAAGAGCGTCAGAAATTTGTTGATCACAAAATAGTACAATTAAAGCAAAATAAAATTATACAAAAGTCAGAGTACCAATTTTGCCGATATTAATTTTACCTACGGAGATTGGCAATCATAATAACTATTTTTTTTTGTAAAGTATTTACGGACATAAAATTCGATGGGATAGAATACTTCATGGAGAAACTTGAAGCAGAGAGGATATCCAGGAGAAAATTGTAATGCCAAACCACGAACATCTCGTGGAAAATGTACTGTAACATAAAAATTGTTTTATACAGTATCATAAAACAAACTTATTTTTAATAAAAGCAAATCAAAATGTTATTTAGAGAACAAGACACAATTCAAAAATGCAAATATATAAAACAATTTCATGAATATTTCAATAGTAACAACAATATTACTGATAATTATTTATAAGTAAATAATTTGGACGTTAATGGAATAATTATGTTTTCAATGCATTTTTACAGACTCAGTGTTCTTTTTTAATTAATGACAGTATAAATTTAAAGTCTACTCTAAAATGTATGATATATGTCTGAATTGTCAATATGAATGAGTAAGATAAAATTTTAAAAAATAACAAAAAACAAAAAAACAAAATTTGTCTAATTTTTGGGTTTTTTTTTTAATTTGTACTATATTTTCGTTTTTATTGATGATTTTTTATTTTTGATATCTTTTTTATTAGTTGTTACTTTGTTATGTTTACACTCTTAAAAAATAATACGTGGGAGTGTTATTAAGTGATCTGTAATATAAGTCACTGTGACATTAAAATGTCATATTTGTCAAATTTTTAAAAAACATGATATAGACTTACTCTTTAAATTGATCTTATTTGTGTATTTACTTTATTATATATTTTTTTTCTACTTCTTGGTTATATTTTATTTTCAAATGTATAACACTGGTTTCATGTAGGTAATGGCCAATTCGTCTGAAAATGTCCACATTTTTAGATAGATTATTGTAAATATTTGTTAAATTTTTATTAAGAATATTTATATACATCCATATGTTTCATTTTTATTTTTATAAACATTTTTTGTTTTTTCTATGTGGACATTACGAATATAGTGATTCATATTTTGGAAAATATCCAACAGTAGGTACCGATTGTTTATATTGGAATATTTCCAACTCGATTTTGATATTAACAATCTAGAAAAACTTACTAGACATCTCATCAAAGTTTCAGTGTATTGAATAAATGTATAATCTTATATATAAAATAAACTTAAATTAAATAAGTAAATAAAAGTAGATTTATACAAAAAAATTATAATTTTGTTATTTGAGACCGATTTATGAACTGGAAAAAAAATTTTAAAACAAAAAATATGTAAAACAGAAAATATTAAGTGAGTGTATACCATGGCACCAAAATTCAGAAGTTTTGACTTCAAAATTTTAGATTTCGAAAATGTCTAATTTTGAACAAATTTTGGAATCGATTACAAAATGTTCAGTAAATTTTAATTTAATTTTCTTATTAAAAAAGTATGTGTCTTTTTTGTATTCTTTAGAGATTTTAACATTCTAAATAGAAATATCAAGTGATGTATAAAATAATCTTTGTTGTATATAACCAAAATATAAAAATACTTGCATTATAAAAACTGGAAAACACACATGACGTACATGGGTATGTAATAAAACCCTTCTATGCAAGAGGAGGTATTAACAATTAGTTTTTGAAACAAATATTTTTATTTTGGATATAATTGGAAAAGTTGTTTTATAAAAATTTTGCAATTGATGCTACAAATAACATTTGCTTTGATTTATTTTCCCTTTAAAATAGAGAAGAGAAAAATATCGGCACTACTGAAAATTAAACCGACCACTAAACCTTCCGTGAAAACAATTTTTATGTTCAATTTAATAGACCAGTTCAATACATTTCGAATATTGGAATTTAAAGCAATATTTTTTATCATTTCTGTATAAAATACAACAATTAAAAGAGTTTTTGACCTCAGGAGTGAACTAGTATGCTTCAATATAAATAAAGAAACTCTTTGTGTAATTATTTAAAAAACATGATTTAGACTTGTTAATTAAATTGTGTATTTACTTTATTTTATTTATTCTTCTTCTTCTTTTTGGTTATATTTTATTTTCAAATGTATAACACTGGTTTCATGTAGGTAATGTCCAATTTGTCTAAAAACGTCCAAATTTTTAGATAGATTATTGTAAATATTTGTTAAATTTTTATTGAGATTATTTATATTTAATATATCCATATGTTGAATTTTCATTTTTATAAACATTTTTTGTTTTTTCTATGTGGACATTACGGATATAGTGATTCATATTTTGGAAAATATCCAACAGTAGGTACCGACTGTTTATGTTGGGAGATTTCCAACTCGATTTTGATATTAACAATCTAGAAAAACTTACTAGAAATCTCATAAAAGTTTCAGTAATAGTATAATCTTATATATAAAATAAACTTAAATTAAATAAGAAAATAAAAATAAATTTATACAAAAAAAATTATTTTATTTTTTAATAGCGATATTTATAGACTGGAAATAAAAAATTTAAAACAAAAAAATATGTAATTTGAATTACATTCATATTTAAAAATCAATTTACATCAATTTTAAAAAAAAATGGAATTCGATTACAAAATGTTCAATAAATTTTAATATAATTTTCGTATTGAAAAAATATGTGCCTTTTTTTGTATACTTTGGAGATTTTAACATTTTGAATAAAAATATCAAGTGATGTATAAAATAATCTTTGTTGCATATAGCCAAAATATAAAAATACTTACATATATAATAACTGGAAAACACACGTAACATACAAGGGTATGCAATAAAACCCTTCTATGCAAGGGTAGTTATTAACAATTTGTTTTTGAAACGAACGTTTTATAAAATTTTTGTAATTGATGCTACAAATAACATTTGCTTAAATTTCTTTTCTAACAGGCTCCCTTTAAAATAGAGAAGAAAAAAAAAAATTCGCAATGCTGAAAATTAAACCGACGACTAAGTCTTCTGTGAAAACAATTTTTATGTTCAATTTACACGATTTAATTATAAATATATTTCATATCACTTTCATTCAATATCACTTTCTGAATTTATTTTTTTAGTTGTTTAGTTATAGTCATTAAGATATATTTATTTATCATAAACGAAAATTATGTTTTATTAAATTATAGCTATAATATTTTTTTCATTTAAGAGTTTAATATTAAAAAAATAAAACAATTTGATAAAATAGTAGCGTGAATTTAAAACTGCATAAAAGAAGTAAAGAAAAATAGGTTTCAATTTAAAAGTCAACAGACATTTAAAACTGGTTCCTGTATCCTTTTAACAAAATCTCAGAAAGTAACAGAGGGTTAAGCAAATCAAATTGGTGCCAATTTCAGGTAGTTCAACCAGAACTGTAGAAAGCATATGCGATAAGTCCGAATTCGAGTCAAAGTCAAGCTCTAGCTACGAACAGAATCCGACCTAGTGCCGTGAACTATCAATCTGTGCTCCTAGCTATAACAAAGGTATAATATTTCTAAATATATTTGTCCAATATTTTGCTCTGTTTTTGGTAGACACGCCTTTCGGTCGCGCGTATTGGTCGACCACTTGTAAGCATGTATGAGCCCTACGACAGCGGCGGTAAGGTCGAGAATCGCCTAGCCCGTGCATGCGGGGAAGCGAGCACCGACGCTTGTATAAAGTTAGAGCATTTTGTAGGCCTGCAAGCACGACGCGCACTGCACACACTGTCAAACCTCGTCGAGCGCTCGTATCGTACAGACGTCTTTCAGAAGTTCTCGTAATTCGCGCGTTTATTTACCAGTGATTGGTGTTAAAAATATTTTTGTGATTTTGTTGAACTTGAGTTTTTATTGAATCATGGCAATTCCGTTTAACTTGCCGGAAGAGCAAAACGAAGTGGAAGTTATTATTACTCAACTCCAGTACTTGTTGATGAAATTGCAAGATGCGATTAGAAGATCCAGGGCTACGAATTCTTCCTATCCAGTTTTTTCAATTTCTACCAGAACTAGAGGTTAGTGTTTAGTGCAATTTACTTACAAAAATCGCGTCCTCAAAAAAACGTTTTCTCCAACTTTTGAACCTGTTGCACTTGATCGTCTTTCAATTCCAGACAAATAGGGAACAATCTTTCAAACATCTAGAAATAATTAATTCTTGCATTATACAATTTTCATATTTTTATTTACTTTAATTTTATAATGAAACATAATTTAAAAAAATTAAATTATTTTGTTCGAAAATTTACCTGATACATAATAAAATTTAAATTTGAAAGTCAGCTAAATATTTATTATTTATTTTTTCCCAATAACAAATCACTCTAAATAAAATTTTGTTTTTGCCAAATTTTGTATTTTGAAGTAAGGAAAATATTTTGATAAATATGTTTTACAAAATTTTATTTAATATTAAAAGTAACA
Source organism: Diabrotica undecimpunctata (assembly GCF_040954645.1). NCBI lineage: Eukaryota > Metazoa > Arthropoda > Insecta > Coleoptera > Chrysomelidae > Diabrotica > Diabrotica undecimpunctata. The sequence continues at coordinate 62,904,061 of NC_092812.1, read as the reverse complement.
GAAAAATGTCAAATGGAAATATTTAAATATGGATTTTCTAGTGCAACATTTTTTGCACCTTATGGATATTCTTGTGGGCCTGTGAGGTGTTAAAAGGCGTTTCAAAAGTGGAATAAACCGTCAAATCCTTTGCATTTCTACATCAGACTTCCAAGTGGATAAATTACCGTGATTTGGTTGCAAAGTATTCAATAATAGTCTCAGGTGGATACTTTATATAATGTCGAAATATCGGTTATGAAGTTGCGAAATGATCCTTTTACAAGTGGCCTTGGAAGCTGTAACGTGTATGTGCAATCCATACCTATGTAGTAGCAAATCCAAACAGCTGTATTTACTTCAACAATATCGCGTACGCCTGAGGCTTTCGTTAATGCATAAAGCCATCAGCACGTTCATTTCATTTCCCAACTTATTTTCCTCGGATTCGTCGTTTTTATATTCCCTAAGAAAACTTACAAGACAATAATCTCCAGGTGATTGGCGCCAGTTGTGAACCGGCGAAGAGATTCTCCCGTCTGAATTAATAAATATTATTTTATGCCACTTTTGTGTACACGAGATATTTTATTCTTTTCGAATAAACTTGACCTTGTGGTTTTACGATTCTACCAATTTGGACTTGTCGCGTTTTACAAAGTTCAATAAAGGTCACTTTTCTGTTTCTGTTCTCCACAAGTTTAGACATAAATTCAACAATTCCTTTCATTAAAATTTCTAGTCTATTAAATAGTTTGAGTTCAGTTTGTTTAGATCTTACATAGAGAAAAATATTTCAAATATTCGATTATTTAAGATTTGTACTTAAGTAAATTAAAAAAATATATTTTCCTCATTTATGCCGCGTAAAATTATATTTTATGCAATACTGTGCAATTTTATAATAATCTATTTACCATTACCATGATACACGTTTCATCAAAATGTCCCAAAAATTTATTCAAAATTACATTTCTATCTTAGTATAAGTGATTTTCAAAAACCTCAAATTTTTTAATATGATAAATACATTCATATTTTTTAGTATGATAAATACGTCAGTGAGTGATCATCATCCTTGTGCAGGTCGTTGGCCTAATAATATTTTTAATTTTCTGAGAAATTTGCATCCGTAATTGTTTGCATGGGAAGGTACCTACCATATTTGAAGTTTTTTACTTTATATTGATTTTGATATACATAAATCGCAATAACCTGTGACAAATACGTACTTTTGTAATATTTCGCCTCTTGCGTGTTTATCAGACCGCTAGGTAGGTACCTTATCAACAAGGCTATCATTTTGATAAAGTTATCTCTCCGCTGAATAATATTTATTTTTAAGTTATTTGGATATTTTTTATGCAGAATTTTATTTCATCACATTCACACTATAAAATATTTTAGGTCAATAACCGTGTACTACATTGTAGTAGGATCTCTTATCTAATTACTTTTCCGACACATTTTATTATAGTATGTGGAGACTTGTTGTCTACAAAGACATGCGTGATAATTTTATCAATGTCAATTAAAAATACGGTTAAATCGGTTTCATATTTTTATGGTCTATAAAAACATCCTATTCCTCTAATCTATAGTATTGTCAATCTTACAAATTTTAAAATATAAAAATTAGTATGTTTCCGTACTTCCCGTCTGTTTTTCGAACTCAAAATTCATGTGCAATGGTGTAAAATATATGAATAAATCAAATTTAAAAATATTCTGTACGGTTTCGATCAAAAATAAAAAATGTATATCTTGGAAATAGAAATTTCGAGATGATTTGTTTAGTTTCCTCACATTACTTCTATAAGTCAATATGTAGAAAAATCAAATTCCGAACTTTTTATCAAAAATAAAAAAATATATTTCTGGCATATACCTACATCTATGTGCAGTTTACTTGGATTTACATTTAAAATTCTTTGTATGCAGTTAAATTTTTTTAAGTCTATTAAAAACACTTTCTCGTAGTATATTCCTTTTCTATTGGATTTTTCCCGAAATTTATGCGGGAATATTTTTACGTTTATATTCAAATTACATAAGTAGATTGACAAAGTATATCACACTATAAATTTTTTTAATCAACCATTTTAATACTTGCGAAATAAAACTTATCAGATATTGTTACATATATATAATTCCAATAAATTTTAATATGTACATACCTAATGATTTTTTTTTATTATTTAGTGTAATTTAAAATAATAAATGTTTAATTTGAAATCGAATGATTTTTAAACTTTAACAGACTACGTTGTAATCAGACAAAAACATATTCTTATCGCAAATGGTTGTATAAAAATACAAATTTATTTTATTATCTAGCGTAAGCTATTATTTGATCATGTAAAACCCACTCGTAGAATAAACAGCAGGTTCTTCCCCCATTCGTGATTATATTTTTTTTGTATTTTTTGCAGTTCGAACAAACAGTTCGAATAGAGCTCGAGTTAGAGAAGAGTCGTCTGCATCCTCACCAGCGACTCCCTCCACATCTGCATCACCGTCCGCCAATCTACCAGAGCTCCTAAACAATTTGGCGTGGTTGGCAGTTCTTACCCAAGAGGCTGTCGGCAATAATTCACAACAAACTACAGCAATGGCTGTACCAAGGCCTATCAGAAATAGAACTTCTTCAGAATCATCGTGCTGCCAAGAGACCAAAAGTGATGAGACGACTGCCAGTAACAGCGGAAGCGTGCCAGCATGGAACCAGGTTGGTTCTTTTTCAAGAGGAATGCTTTTGCTAATCTACCAAAAATGCATGCTTTTACTAACTTGTAGTTTTATAGATGCACACTGAGTGCCTTAATGTGCACTTACTAATCCACGACAATATCCATTATTCTAATATTTATTAACTTACATTTTTACAAAATCTTATTTTTTCAATATTGTCCAAAATTAATTCTGTTTAATTTTACCCTTGCACTATTTGTTCCTCAACATTTTCTTTCCCTAGCGTGTAAAAACTTCTACTATAATAATATCTAGATCTACGAACTTATTTGTATATCATTTATTTTCACAACCGGTGTATTTAAAAAATATCATTTTTACACGTATTTTATATATTTAAAACTTATAATTCTTTCCTTTAATGTATTTTCTCCGCTTTATTTGCTGAAGTTTCACTGCAATTCTTGTATTTAACCAAATTTACTAGACTAATCCTTTTTTAAAATTAACATTAAATTACTTTCTTTTAACTACTGAAAAATATGTAACAAAAATTCCTCTGCTTCAAATAAATTTAACTAATCTGCTGATTTTTTGTAACCATAAACTAAAACAAATTAACTAAAAATACGTACCTATATATTATTATAATTATATAATCAGTATGTTAAACGTAGATACAATTTCTGAGCAAGTCTATTCCTGTTTGTATGATAGCGATTACCTCGTCTTGTCTTGCTATCAAGTTGAGGATAATATTTTATCCGACGCCGACGTGAGTGGGTTTGTAGATTCGACAAGTAGGCAACTGGTGGTGCTGTAATGTATATTGCATAGTGTTCAGATTTGTAGTCGAGAGTGAACCAACACTGTGGAATTGCTCCTTTATTAGCATGAGAGGCGACAACCGCACTGATAATTTATATAAAATCCAGATTATGAAATAAAAGTATTTTGTCTTATATTCCCTTTAACGAGATTATTTTTTAAATGCCAATTTTTTATTACATTATTATAAAATCAATGTCGTTTGCATGAGACTATGTTTGCCAAAATGTTCTACTACAACTTACTCTTCAGACTAATAATTACTTTAATATACTTTCTGAAGAATGAATTGGAATCAATATAAATCATCTCACGCATTTTTTAAGTAAAAGCTGTTTTAGGAAAGTTTGACAAAAATATACTTTCTTCCGCACAGTTCCGTGATAATTAAATTACAAAAATGAATTGCATATTAAGTTTGGGGTCACTAGGTATTCTTCTCTTTTTCTAATGACTTTTTCTTTTCTTGAAGGAAAAAATTGGGCGTTTTATACTCTGTATCAAGCTATAAACTTATTCCAATTAACACCAAAATCACATAAGCATTTGAAATGCATTTTGAAATTCGGGAAACTAAAGTAATTTTCTTAATATAAAATGTATTTTTGTCTGTTATGTTTTCACTTCTGTTTACATACAAAAAGTAATTTTGTACTGGACCATTACACGTTTTTCTGTAATTTGAGAAATCTATACAAATAAAAGTACTGTTAACTGTCTACGTTGAACTTTAGATTTTGTATCGACAGCTCTTTCCTTACGTGCTATATCGGCTTGTTTTGGCAATCAGCCTAGTCAGTTTAGCAATCATAATGGCACAGATGAATTTTTCTTATTTCGTTTCTCCTGGATTAGAAATAATATATAAATAGATACTAAAGTTTTAGTCTTTAAAGTTCGCTATTGCCAATACGTTACTGACAACAGTTTGAAGTGTTTTTGTTTGAACAAGTTTTCCTTCTTCTAAGATCAGGCAAAACCAAGCTTACTCCTGACACTTTATTGTGAGACTGTTGTACACAATTGGTGTTTTCGTTGAAGAAAGTTGAGTATTTCCCATGGATCAATACTTGTTACTGAGTACTTTACATTCACAAAGGACATGTATGGCAATGTCTTCCTTTATTTCGTACATATTGCACCATGGTTTATTCACTCTACTTATGTTGCAAATGTATTTCTTTTGTTGGCAATATCGAGTGACCACCTAAAGCTTTTCTCTGTTAAAATCAATTAGACTTGCCTTTGGTCGTTGCTAAGGTTGACAAGTTTCCTCTTTTTAAATTTTTAATAGTCAGTAAAGCTCTTAATTTGCGGTTATATCTTTTTTCCAGCCACTTTTCAATTATGCTTTTATGGCAATGGCGCAGAATGTTTTTTTACAGGATTCTAATTCTTTCTGTTAGACTCGTTCGTGCTCCAGAACCCGTGTTAGAGACACTTAATGTCTTATGCCAGTTCATTTAAGAGATTCTTATAGTTTTTTATTAGTTTCAGAATAATTCATAGTTTCCGGAAACTTTTTTATCAGTGGAAAATATGTATTATATGTACTTAGTATATATTTATTGGAAGTTTAGCTTTCTTATCGAAAATTGAGCGGTGAATCGCCCAAAGGTATGATAAAAAATTACGAAAGACTGAAACGACGGTAACGACATTCCACCTTCTCGGTCACTACCGGAGTGCCACATCCGATTTTTATAAGTTAGTAAGATTTATTTTTCAGTTGTTTTCTTAGATCTGTAGATATCATAACATTTTTGGAAGGACGTTTTCTATAGTTAAAATACTAATTAAGAATGCCTGTTTTGTGCATTTTTTAAATTCTTTTGATAAATGTGTTCTTTTGTGCTCCCAACACCATCATTTTCTATCAAATTTCTAATAAAAGTCATCTTTTGAAATAATAAAATACATAAACGTCGGCCCTCTGACTATAGTAAATATTTATTCTTTTTGATTTTGCAAAACGGTTGAAGTAAATATCATAGTGCGATTGCGAAATTACCTACTGATCTTTAGTTCTTAGTTTATTGCGTTTTAGTTTTCTTAAGGACATCATTTGCAGCTAGTAATGTCACTTCTATTTGTTTATAATATACCCCATGCATTTTGACCTTGTAGCGCACGGTTTTCAAGATAATTATAATGCAATTATATTTACTCCATTGTTCACATAAGCGTTCATGGATTTCCTTTGTTTGCTTCTGATATTATCTAATGGTACTTTCTTCGACATCGTTTTTTCTTCAGAAGTCTAATCACACTGTTATTTGAAACACTTTTTTTTGTTTTCCGGGCTTTTGGGACAATTAAATTGAAATACATTATGAATATGATTGAAGTAGACTCACTATATAATTTTATATGAGAACATCTACTAACTTTATTTAGAATATATAAAGACACTATTATTGCTTCTGTCCTCTTTTTTTGTGGTAAGCCTTTCTGTGTATAAGAAGAAGAATGATATCATTTATTCCTATTCTTCTTTTTGCCAAGAGTCAGTTTTAGAATGGGTTTTTATATTTTATGTAATTTTTACATTCTTATAGTTTTGTAAACAGAAAACAAAATAGAATTAATTTATAATATGAAATTTTTGGTCTTTTATCGTCCTTAAATTACCGTTATATCTTATCTTGGGATGGATGTTCTTTAATTTACTTATTATTCCAATGACCCTTCGAGTGGTGACTAAAATAACAATCGAGGAAGTTTTTCAAGCACTACAAAAAACAAAGAAAGGTAAAACAGTTGGACCAGATGATATCTTCTGAGAAGGTGGACTGTATTAGGATAAACAGGTTTGATTAGTAAAAAAATGGAAGGGAGAAGCATCTACTATCGGTCTAGTATCTAGAATTCTAGGTCTAGGATATCCAGGATTTTGCAGCTGTCGATGTCTTCCTATTTTCAACCTTTGTCTCCATCTATCTCTGTCCTACCATTGCTTCGTCTACTTCAGCCTTCTACGACCTTCTGGCCCTGCCTCGTTTTCTCTTCCTCATGAGACCCCATTCTGTTTTTGTCGATATTTACCTATTCCTATCTATTCTTCTGATAAAATTGAAGATTTTTTCATCTTGTGCCACGACGACCTGATCTTATGCAGGCTGTCATATGTATAAATGGTCATCTCTTACAGGGACCTCCATTTCTTTACATTTTCTCTTCCAAGGTTTAAGGGTGTGTTCTAAAAATACTTTAAAAAGCGTTGGCAATGTGGAGCAGCTCCGCAACAATCTCTTTGTTGTCTTAAAGCTATTGAAAAAGTTCGTTCTCATCTTTACCCTTATTACATGACTTTTATACATGTTTTTGTTCTTATTAACTCTTAGGGTAAATCTAGATCGTCCATAGCCTTTCACAACTTAGCTCTTGGTACTGAGTGATGCTTTCTTTAAATCTATAAATGAGCAGTAAATTGCCCTGCTTTTCGCCATTTCCTCTTCGATTACTAGTTGGACTGTTATGTTCGATACAGGGCCGTCCTGCAGCAAACCATTTACCATCAAATCGACCCATTGATGAGACTGCTATATCGCCTGTAATGTTCACACTTTTTTCAGTCTCCTTTTTTAAATATTGATGTAATGTAAGCATTTGTCCACTCTTCAGGTAGTTCTTCACCATTGATGGCTTTTTAAAGCATTTGATGTATTATGCGAAATAACTTTACATATTCATATTTAATCAGTTCCGATGCTAGTCTCCCAGGTCCAGCCGATTTCTTGTGTTTGATGTTTTTAATAGCCTTTCTAACTTCTTCTATAAACAAATCCATTTGACTTTTTCTCCCTGTGGCTCCCTGTAATATTTACTACAGTGTATGTAAGGTTTTTCTCTGTTTTTGTTTCGTAATGATTTAAGTACTCTTCAAGGTTCAGAACTCTTTGTGACTCGAAGATATTGTTTGGTTTCGGCATGTTTTTCCCATTTCTCGTTCTTTTCATTTCCTGTTCTTTGTCTAAATTCCTATTTTGTCTTCGTATTAAGCGAAGATCGTTTAACTTGTATAGTTCAAGTATAAGCTCTCCATTATCGTTAATAGTGTCTTCTCCAAACGGTCTTACAGTGATGAAACGATCAATAATGTAAAAATTGCAGAGAATTCGTGAGGAAATCGAAATATCCGAAACTCAGATATTAATTATTAATATACGTAAAAAAGAGTTTAACAACCTGATACGGCATGTTAAAGGCAAAGCTAATTTTCAGAAACAGAGACTTAGAAGGATTAGCAAGGAGAATTGGAAAAACTTCTTCTTAAAGTGCCCTCTCCTTCATAGGGGTTGGCTACTACAATTGCAAATTCTTTGTCTTCAGATGTTCTTCGTTTTCAGCTCTATTAACTACCTTAAAGCAAACAAGGCACCCGTTGTGCTCCTTCCTGGCATAAACCCAAACTGTTCTTCTACTATCTATGTCTCTCTCCTTAACCTTCGCCCTACAGTTCTCTCCCAAATTTTCATTATATGCGACATTAGCTTTATCCTTTTATAATTCTTGCAGTCCTGAATATCCCCTTTATCTTTATACAATGATACCATCACACTCTCTCCCCATGCATTGGGCATCCTTTTTCTTCATATATTCTACTCATCATTTGCCACAAAGTATCCACCCTTACCTCTCCTAGAGCCTTCTAAACCTCCACAAGTATTCCATTAGGTTCTACTGCCTTACCATTCTTCATCCTGTTTAACGCCTCGACAAATTAATCTCTCGCTATCCCTGATATTACATACTCATTTCGGATACCGCATCCTCTGTCTCTCCTCTGGTGTTTGTCATTTAGCAACTTTCTAAACTACTCGTACCATCTTTGCTTTATTTCAACATGGGTTCTTAACACTCTTCCATCAGCACTCTTAATATGCCGTACATTTTGTTCATTGTATAACCTTTTCATCCCCTCGGGTGTTTCCAACTCTTCATACAGCTGTGAAGACGATCTTTCCATAGCAGTAGCTACAACGCGTTTTTCGTCCTCTTTGCTACCTTGCATATATCCTTATCTTCCTCTCTTTTATACCTGTCATACCTCGTTCTAGCGTCTTTCTTCTCTCTAACCTTCTGTTGCATTTCATCGTTACACCACCAAGTTTCTTTGTCTCTAGAAGGCTCTTTACCAGATGTTTTTTCTAGCACTTCCTCTCCCAGTGGCATCACAGTTCTCATTTCTTGCCTACTCTATGTTGTCTTTTTCATTTGAGATATGCGATGCCCATGCAATCTTAAGAATTCTTAAGTTTCAACTGCATAGAGAAGAGTCGACCAGACGTAGCATTTTGATAAACGTAGCATTATATATAACTAATAGGTTATAAAATTATACAAGAGCAGCTCTTTATGTTAAAATGTTTAAGAATTTATTAAAGTACTATCAATAAAATTTAATAGTCTTTTGAAAACATAATAAATGGGATATTAATTATGGATTTTTTGTTTCAGGAGACTGATAATGAGCAATCAAGCGAAGATGAATCGGACAAGAGTTACTCGCGTCAAGGAATCCTATCAAGACTAATACCAGGGCCGGTATCCGCTCCCCTGTGGACTGCCATGATCTGTTTCGTCGGATGGCACATATTTAGGGCTCGGTAACTCTGCAGCCACTACAAAACTTTACTTTATCCAAAGCAAAAGTGATCGTTATTCGATAGATTTAGAGAAATGTAGAAAAACGCTACATATATTATGTTTGCTTAATTACTGTTTTTTTATATGATATACTTTCGGTGTGTTTTTATTTCATGTGTACTATTTGTACATAAAAATATTCACATACTGTGTGTACTAGATTTAAGATTGTATCATTGTTTTTTTGTAAAGGTGTGCGTAGGTCATTTGTGCACAAGTTTGTTCCAAAGAGAGGAAAACCAATCAAAGCATTGATCTCATATAGTACGACCAAGACAAAAAGTGTTTTGGTCTACTCTCAGGAATTTATATGATTAGATTATATTTTGAGTTTTTATTTCGATTTTTTGGTAGTTTTTATGATTGTAAATGAATTGTATATAAAATTTTAAGTTGGATTCAGTATAGCCAAAGATTGAATCGTGCCAAACGGCAAAGAGCAGACCCAGTGCACATTGGGTCATTATTGTAGTTCTCTAAACAAACGGTTCAGTGGCGTTCCTGGACATCTTTGTGGCATTCTTAATCTGTTTAATAGAATAAGACTAGGTTTATTGGCAAATTATTAGGATTAGGGAATATACTCACACGTTGCTACTTTCCAATATTGTTTTTGATGCTGTTTCACAGGAGCGCTACTGAAACGTTCTCGGCGAGTAACTGTAACTGCCAGCTCTAGTAGGTGGGTGCGTCGTCTCTTTGATAGCTTTCGCTAGAGTCTGACTCTGTTTTAAGTTTAAGTGGAAGGAGCCGTGAAGTGTCTCTTTGCGGCCCTAAAGGTTTTCAAATGATCTCCGTAGTTAGAATAGCCCGGTGCGCGAAAGCTGGACGTGTGCCGATCAGCCCGCACCTGAGATCTGTAAATACAGTTCAGGACCAGTCTTCACATAAACATTTATATGGTCTATGCTTTACTTTCTAATAACATTTACATTGTAACGAAGAATGGGCAACGAAAACATTCAATTTTAAATTAAATTCTTAGTTAAAAAGAAACTATATCTTCTATCACATTTAAATGCAACTAACCAAATCCATACAACATTTCATTGAATTTTCTTTCCCTGTTCTTTGATTAAGACCTCTCCGTATTTTGTTTAGTTTTGCAAAAATGTTAGAGCGACTTGTCCTGACTTAATGCATGTTATATAGCTTATAATTTTTTATACTATAAATGTAGGTTTTAAGAATATAAATGCTGATATTTTTAAAGAAATTAAAGCAATTTACCTAGTTTACGGACTATTAGTTCTAAGTTGTAGTTCTAGACAAGCTGTGCTGTAGATGGCTCTTCAAAGCGTCACTGTGATTATGCCGAAAGGCTGTAAGAGTGTATATAGCGCTCCCAGACAGGGCGAGGGCTGTTACATAAACTCCTGTTTACACTGATATCCGCAACGTAGACCAGGCAGCACTACAGACGATAAACTCGGATAACTACAAGCCAACGGTAAAAGCAAAAACATTTACCGTAGCAGTCACGAAATTAATGCCATTTCATAGGAGGGATGTCACTAGCTTGGTGATGCGGTATTATTTGGGTTGGAACTTAAAAAATAACGAAAATTGATCTAAAATCCTCTAGGAAGACAATAACTTACCAAAGAGTAACCAGATGACTTAAGTATACTCCTCCAGTCGATCCAATATATCTGAATACACTCAGGTATGCTGGGAGAAGTAGCTAACGCTCAAAATTGGATGTGGCAACAATGGAAAAATAGTTTCCCAAAATTTTTTTATCTCTTTTTAATTTATCTCCAAATCTTACTCCATTTTTGTACTTGATGCTGGTTATCCAACTAGTCTGCTGAAACACTGCTTGGTCTGCTAATACATTTTATGTTTGTAGTTATTCCTAGTCAGTATAGTCGATCGTTGTGTTTTAGGGTTGGCTAGGATGTTTTTTTTATTTCTTCTTATATTTTATTGTAGAATGCGTGTTATTTGTTTACTGTTTATGGGATTTTATCATATATATGTATCAGTGGCGACTCTGCTTCATCTACACCTTGACAATTTAATATTATAAGACATTTTGTAAACCTTTTTTATTGTTGCTTTACTTTAAATTAAATAAAAAAATTATATTAACCTGCACAACAGTCTAGCCTATAACTTATCCTAACGAAACCTTCAACTGTTTTGTCCTTACCAAAAAAACTACTATTAAGGGTTATTTTCTTGCAAAAACGATTATAAATCGTTATAGAAATAATTTGGCAGTTTAGCTTTAGTCAAAAACAAATTTATAACATATAATTGAGCTACAAATTTACAAAAAGTAAATCAGTTTTAAGGTTAGGCCTTAATGTTTAGAGTTATTCGAATTTAATTTTTGGTGATCATTTGTTGTAAAATGGATCCCATGATTGTAGTGATATGGTTGTTTTAGGTCTTAGCATGAATCGGAGTTGTTGCTGATCAAAACCATAGATGTAATGTACCATTGCCATATATACTATAACTTTATGTATTACCCCGTCAAGCCATCAGTATTGTTCATGTATGAAATCGTCCATCAATTAGACAAAAAATTTATCACTCGATCAATATTGATTTCTAAATTATTTATTACCCTGATTTAATCTTTTACAAAATCCAACAACTGTGACTATGTCAATTAGCGTTAAGTAACTTTAATTGTCTATGCAGCTCTTCTATTCAATTTCAATAAACTTCGACAGGGATTTCGAAAACACATACTGGTCCTAAAAGTCCGTCTTTACGTTTATTTTAATAACTTTTAGTTTGTTTTTATTTAAATGTTTGCATATATAACAATCTGCATAGACATATAGCGTTAAGACTTCAACTGAACCGTCTGTGATCGATAAAATATTTGATTTTAACAATATTTATTTTGTTAAAAAAAAAAAGAAAAAATCAAAAACAAATAATATTGTTCTTATTCCATTTAATGTAAATATCGATGTTTTTGTTGTCATAAAATTAAGAAAAAAATTGTTGGATTTAGTAAAATGATTTTGTTCAATTTTGAAATCGATTCTCGCTCGCATTGCTACTCATAATAAATATTTAGGAATTCATGTTCTTTCCTGACTTAATTCGGAATTTGTTTTGCTCAATTATCTTAAGTTTATAGTCTTTCGTATTTTTGTATGGTTTTTCGTACCTACATAAAAAAAGTTTCTTGAAGGCGGCAGTACGGTGGCGCAGAGATACTAACCCTGATCACGAATGTGTAATGGGTTCCTGCTCTGCCACTAATACACCTCTTCCTCAAATTCAGTAATTAGTATAAAGAAGAAATAAGAAAGAAAAAGTTCCTTAAATATTAGAGTAGTAACTCATCAAATTGTCTGCCTTCGTAACGAATTTGCATTTTCAATGTATTTCAACCCCCCATCTGGACCAACCCGGCGCCGAGACCCGTGATAAAAGTTCTCGGGTGACCAATCTAAATAAGAACTGCTTATGTCAAAATTATATTGCCTGATGTAAGCGAACCTTTTAATATATATGATATTTTTTTGCTACTTAAAAGAGATTTTTAATAATACTTTAAATGTCCTAAATTGGTGGGTAATGAACACTATTTATTTTCACATATAAATGTCATAAGTTTTATACATGTTTATAAACATATATCTATATATACTATATATTTTTGTGATGTATGTGATGAGTTGTATATACAGGCTGCCCCAAAATTAATTGGACAAAAGCTAACAAATAATATTTAGCAATAGAGTTGAATCTTTGACACAATTATTGACTAAAAATTCCTCATTTTTGTTAAACAAATAGACTTAATGCGCATTAGCTAAGATTTCAAGGACTTTTGGACCTATAACAAACTTTGTATATTGCACATTACTGTTATAGTCATGATCATCAGCAATTTTGTTGTAATTGGTCCTATTTACCAGACATTGCAAATTTTAACAAAATTTAATTGGAAAACCTCTACAGATCCCAAATATAGAATTAGCTTTTGTTGAATTAAATGTGGAACACACTGTATATTGTGTTACCAATGGTGGCTCTTGACCTACTTGTATCAATTTTGTTTTTGCTGCTTCACAGTTTGTTTTATTATATTTCCAAAAGCCACCACTGTTGACATAGCAGCCAATTGTATTGTCATACACACGTCTACTACCGATCGTCTTTCACTTGTAACTTTTTCACTTTTATATAGTTGATTTGAAATAAATGTAAACATGCCGAAAGCAGAAAAACCGTTTCTTTTTCCTATAACATTACCCTCTTCTAATATTAACAAATAAGATAACTACCTAACAAGCGCATAAGTTGGATTCAAAAATACCACAGTACAAACAGAGTAAAAAAAGTAAACTAAAAATACAATTCCATTGCCAACTGACCTAGAAGAATTAGGACGAAATTCTCTTAAAACAAAATAAGTATGGAGTAAGATAAACATACATTAGAGACTGTGGAATTAGGAAAACAAAAGAGGAGGATACCCATATTTCTTAAAACAATATGCAAGAATAGCTTCAATACAGTTTTTTATAAAAGCAAGGAATGTAAGTCTTTGGATGGTGAAATAATTGTGAAAAATATAGTACTTACTTTCTCCACCAAGTAAGGGGCGACGTGAATGGCATTGTTTCTGGCATGCCACAATTCTTCGAGGGTGCATCTACCGTGTGTCTGTCCTATCTCACCTGATTTTATTTGTCTTGACAGAAGCAACACCTGTTCCTATTACCCAGTCTCCCACATACAGTGGGTATCTATCATCGAACTCTGGTTTGAATTTTTCGATGTGTTCTGCGTCCTTTCATGGTGCTTATTGAAAAAGTAGGTTTCCTAAAGAAAGCTAATGGCAAATTGACGGAGACTAAAAGAGTCTTAGAGAACTCCTAAACATGCACTTTCCTGTCTCAACAATTCTGAATGCTGCAGATAGGCGAACCAACATAGACCAAAGGCCAACTGGGCCAAGTTCTGTATATAGGGAAATAACCACAGCAATCATGGGACCAAGCAGAATTGAACGAGTTATAAATAAATTTCAGCCATATAAGTGTCAGGGATAGGTGACATATATACTATACTTTTGCGTATGGGATTCGACGTATTAATACCACACATGCAAGCTCCTCAAAGCCAGTTTAGCAAGAGGGGTCATACCGGAACTATACCAAAAGGGTAAAGTCATATATTTGCCCAAGGTAGGTAAAGTATCGGACCTAACAAGTCATATAGACCAATAAGCCGATCATCTTTCCTATTAAAAACGCCGGAAAGGCTTCTGGATAGGTACATAAAAGACGAAGTGCTAAAAGATAATCCTCGACGCAATCGTCAATATGCACACCAACCTGATAAATATACTGCAATATATCTACTATCTGCAATATTTGTCTGCTGCAAGCAGCCCTAAATATAGTCAATAACTGGTGTACTCACCTACGGTTCTCAAACTTGGACGTTTACAAAGGAAAACATGGAAAAAATAGCAAAGAGCCATGGAAAGACAAATGCTTAACATCAGGCTATCAGACAAGAAAAGAAATACTTGGATCCGCAACAAAACAAAAGTGAGCGATGTATTAACGCAGATAGTAAAATTTAAGTGGAAGTTCGCTGGACATACCATAAGACAGAAAGACGACAGATGGAATAAGATGATTATACACTGGAGACCATATAGTTACAAACGAAAAAGAGAAAGGCCACAAATGAGATGGTCAGATGACTTGAAGTAACACGCAGGCCCGAAGTGGATACAAACTGCCTGCAATAGAGAGACGTGGAAGAAGGAAGAGGAGGTCTATGTCCAAAATTGGACAGCAAGGGCTGTATAGATAGATATAACTGGTGTACAACAAGAGAGACTGATATTAGATGATCAAAAAACAAAACAATTGTCAACTTCACATAAAAGACAGCATTACAAGGCCTAAAACCACCGATGCTGGGAGGAACAGAGATTTCATTAGCAAACACAAAATACCTAGACGTATATTTTGATCATTGGTTTATATGGAATACTCACAAAGAAGTTACGCAGATCCTGCTCCTTGGGCAGATGTAAAAGAATGTGCGGTAAGAATTGGGGCTCAACCCTAAAATAACCGTATGGTTATACACAAGGGTGATTAGACCAATGATAACCTATGGGTCTGTGAGGTGGAGAACAAAGATGTAGTAAGTAGGAGCAATAAGGCTGCTAAGTAATACACAAAGGTTAGTATACCTGTATATTACGTGGTCATAAAAGTAACTCTGACAGCGGCGTTGGAAGTCCTGCTGAATCTACCACCACTTCATATAGGTGGCTAATCGAGGAGCTAAAAGCAGATATTGTAATGTGGAAACCCATTGATGCAACAGCTACGAGATAGGTTTAACAATAAATTCAAAATGAATATACTAGTCAGGGAATACGGAAAAGAAGGTGTCCATACAATCGGAAACTACCTGGTACACTAATGTTTTAAAAACGTCGGAGGGTGTAGGAAACTAAAAGAGAAACTTACGAGAAAAAACAAAATTAAAAATATGGAAATAGCAGTATTTACAGATGGATCGGAGAAATGAACCAACTTTTAGGCAGATGAAAACCTGTTTGTATTTGAACGAACAATCTTGGGAGAAATATATTCGGTGGCATCTGTGAAAACGGTATTTGGAGGATGAGGTACAATTATTATAATATGAGATAATAATAAATACAAACAGATATCTGGTGGTAAAGTCATGGTATATCTCATAAAAATAGGAAAACTAAGATAGACGGGACGTCTAGCAAAATCACATAAAAACAACTCTCCTAAAAAAATTTTATTTCATAGCCTGGGGAAGTAGACGCAGAGGTAGGCCAAAACTTTTGAAATGTCCTGCTTGACCACATCTAAAACAGCTACCTTGTACTGCAAAAGCTGTTGGAGTTCTACTTTTTATATTTGAACTGGTACTGCTCAACTGGCGTTTATCGTATTCGGCTAATAGTTTTGATTTTTTTCAGTTTCATAAGTTACATCTTTAATATTTTCAATTACTGTCACAACAGTTTCATATGTGCTAGGTAAACTCAGTAGTAATATACAAATTAAGTCTTCATCTTTTACTTCTGCTTTAGCTGCCTTTAATTGTCGTACTACTCCTTCAAATCATCTATAAATTTAAGTAAATCATCATTTTCTTTCAATTTCACACCCATTAATTTTTTTTTTAGATATAACTGTCCCGGAAGACCAACTTTTTCATATTTACTTTTCAGTACATTTCACATTTTTCTCGCTGTTTCGCATGTTCTTAAACTTTCGAGCTGATTATCATTTACACATTGTACTATCAAACACATGGCTTTGTTATCACATTTTACTTCATCGGTTTTGGTGGAATCTGGTTCTTTTTCTTTAAAATCTTGTACACCATTTTCCGCTAAAATTAACTCCATCCTGAACTTCCAATTATGACAGTTGGAACCATTTAAGGGTGTTATAATATAATTTTTACCGGTTTGTGACATCTTGTAACCTATATATATATTTTTATCTATAAATGATATTCTGCACCTCCAGGACAATAATTACTTCTGGACCCATAACCTTTTAGATTTGTTGTCTATAATTCTATATTTAAGAATACACCATTATCTATTCTTCCAAACTTTATTCGTTAAATTAAAATATACAATGTTGAATACCGCTTTACCTCGTGTTCTACATTCTACTTAATCTATATCTCTCTAAAAACCAAATCTTCTTTTTATATTATTAGTGTCTATATAATATACCTTCTCCCTAATAAAGATTTTAACGTATTAACGTTTTAACGACAAAGAACAAAAACCCACTTTGCATAGCAGTAAGATTAATTGGTCTCAATTTAGAGAAAACCTAGACAGCCTAATCTCGATAAATGTGCATTTAAAAATGAGCTTTAAATAGAATCTGCGGTAGTGAGTCTAAAAAAATCCATAAAAAATGACATACATAATTATATTTAGGTATAAAATGACAAAAGCCGGTTATTTTGAATTTAGCGGACTTTAACATGACACTGACAAATAGACCACGCGGTCATAACAACATTCTTAATCTGTCAAATTTTGAATACATACATTTCATTCTTCTTGGTATTTTTAGAAAAAGAGCTCTTGGTACATATATTTATTTACAAATTTTATTAGTTTAAAACGCTCTACTTGGCATAGATATATCATTTTGTCTATAGTTTTTGTGTTATGTGTAGGTATGTAATTTTTTCAGATACTAAACTGTCACGCAAATATAAATAAATGACTGATCGACAATTTTGGAGTACGGAGTCAATGAAGAAAGCCATGGAGGCTGTTCGTGACAAGTAAATGGACTGGTTATTGGCCTCAAAAGTATTTGATGTTCCTCAAACAACTCTTCGCAGGCACGCTTTAGGCACTAATAAAACTTTGGAGTCAAATTCAAAAAGTTTTGGTTTTTAGAAAGCTTGAAAGCTTTGGTCTTTGAAAGTCGTTTGTTCGGATTGACACGAGCATCTGTAAAAGAATTAACTTCTGAGAATTCTGAGAAAAACGGTTTCGCTCATAAATTTAGTATCCAAAAGGAAAAGGCATGACAATACTGGTTGGATGGATTTCTAAGACGTAAGAAATATATATCTTTGCGCAAACCAGAAGCCACTTCAGCAGCTCGTGCTCGAGCTTTTGATCGGCCGAAAGTTCAAAAGTTTTATCAGTTTTACATAAGCTTGCTAGAATCTATTGGCATAGACCGCACTGCATTTAAAATGTTAATGAATCTGGGCTTTCTACAGTACAAAAACCTGAAAAGATTTTAGCTACCACGGGAAGACAACAAGTCGGAGTTTTAACTAGTACGGGGCGTGAAGCAAACATCACTGTTGTTTGTTGTAATGCTGTTAAAACTTTCATCCCACCGATGATGGTATTTCCTAAAGAAAAAATATGATAAATGAACTTATAGATGAAGCTCCTCCTGATACTTTAGGTGTAGCTCAACAATTAGGATGAATGGCCTCCGAAATATTTATGAAATGTATAAATCATTTCCAAAGATTTATAAAAGCAAACGTTGACGATAATAAAGTAATTCTAATTGTCGATAAAAGTCATAAGGGCATTGAATATTTGAAAAATGCAAAACAAAAACAATATTGATGTTATTTGTCTGCCTCTACATTGCACTCATGGTGTGCAGCCTCTTGATGACATAACCTTGACAATATTCAGATGATCCAGTTCCTGTGACAAATACGTCTCAGGTGGCTAAGGCTGCTGCATTACCCCTCGTTCAGTCATGGTCCCATGAAACGATATGAGCCACACACTGAAAATTTATCTCATGTTCTAACAACAAACTCCGGTTTACAAGTTGCTTTAACTGCTACTGCTATCAATAAACGTCCATCGTCTACTACTGCTGCTGTTCTTATTGAGCTACTTTTTCCGGTGCCAAAAGGGTGTTTTATTATTATTGGTCGAGGGAAGAAAATTTTCTACATATTTCTTATGATGATGAAGAGGACTGTGCTTGCATTTACTGTAACGATCCTTATTCAAGATCCAAGTCCGGAGAAGACTGGTTGCGGTGCTTACAATGTTCGCTTTGACCTCATGCTCGCTGATGTTCCAAGATGACCTAAGCGTTTCAGTTGCGAATTATGCCAATCATTTTGTAGCTTTTGTATGTATGTCATTTTGTTCATTAGCAATATCTCATTTTGTCCGAAGCATATGGACAATTTTTTTGTTTATTTTTTCTAGCATTTTTGCTAAAAATGTTTATTAGTTTCGATAATTTTAGGACCAAAGATGATTGATTTAAGTTACGAATGTGCTGGAAACTGCCAATAAAAAGTTATGATACAAAAACAAACCTATATGTCATTTTGCATACATTTCCCCAAATTTAAATCATTAACCACTTAGCCCACGCTACGACGTTAAACATGAAAAGCTACTGCTTTAGGCACTTTTGTTTTTATCCAAACAGTTGACGAAATTTATTGAATTTTTAATTATTTCTGTATACTGTTTTACTTTCCGCAGTACTTTTTCTGAAAAATGTTAAATTTTAACGTTTTTTTTTTCTAAATTCCAACAGAAAGATTTTGTCTGGCTTGTTTTTTATGTGATTTGTGTAAATGTTAAGTAATCCTCCAAAGTTAAACTCTATTTTCAGGAGACCTCCTCGCCAATTTTCTCCGCGATTGCATTTTCCTACAGGCGGTCACCCCGTCCAATATAAATCTTGACACTAAAGGCGGACATCGCATCAACAAAAACATCCACAGTATATCAATTTTAACACAAGGGGGCCCACGATTTAAATTAGAACGAAAAAGCCACAAGTTGTAAGGAAATTGGATTTATTTTTCAATATAGTAGGGCATGCGAGCGCCGTTATTAGATTTGGGTAAATTGAACTCGGCGGAAAACCCACACCTGACGGTTTGAGTGAAATACAAAACCGCAAATAAGAAAAGAATGTTTTATACTCATCACATGTTTATGTTTTGCTCAAGGCAAAGTTTGATATGCATACCTCATATTTAAGACAACAATGGGGCAAGTGTAAATGATTCAAAGAGAAAATTATTAAAAATAAAATAGGGCAAGACCGAAATATTTGGCCCAGTTAAGAAAACCTTATTTCAATTTTTTAAAGTGATGACTTTTGTAGTGCACAGAAAGCATTCCACTTAAATGAAATGAGGTAAATGAACCAAATATTGCCACCTTAACGTTTGATTGTGAATAAAACCTAAACTTTTATTATTAAATGAAAACAAATTTGGGTAGTAGAAAAGAAGTGTATTTAAAAATATATATTAATTATATCAAACAACTAAACAGAAACTAAATAAAGAATACTTTTTTATTAATGTTGCGAATGGCAATATTACCATTACAACTTACAACTCTCCTATTATTGCCACCCACGTCAATTATTAGGCACTGCAGAACTACAATTAAGAGTAACATATTTTTCTGCAAAAATAAAGGCAATTAAGTAGTATAAACGTAACAACCATTTCTGAAAAATATAACTTAAGATCATTGAGGAACTTTTCTTTGTCATCTTTAGTTAGTCCTACAAGGCCTCGTGAACGTACCGATAGCACACTATGCATAAGCGCAATCTTCTTTACTGCAGATGTTACAAAGAAAACAATACCACGATTCTTCTTTCCTTGATGTTTTTGTCGTAATGCTCGTTGCTTTTTTGATAACTTTGTGGATTATTCAATTTTTTTATTGGCGCGAACAAATCTTTGGTAACTTGCTGGGCTTTACTGTTTAAAGCTGGCTTCCTTTTCACGGTGAGTAATTTAATTTCCGGCGTAATTAGCAATCCTGTATCTTTAAAAGAAGTGTTTAAGCATTTGGAGTCAGAAGTTACTTTAGAGTTGCTGGTCCTCTTAGATATTTTCAAAGGTTCATCTTCACTAGAGACATCGTCAAGTGAGTCATCGTGAAGACTAAAATCTAATAATGATTCGGTACTTGAGACAGTAATTAACCGCTTCTTTTTTTTGTTATTAGTTTTCTTTTGGACTTCAATCGAGTTCAATCGATTTGCTAGAACTTCAAACGACATCTGATAAATCTCAGTAGCTACTGTGGTTTTCGTCCTCTTCTCTGTGGCTGATCAAACTTGGTGCAAAGGCAGCTTCAGGAATAGCGTCTGGTCTAAACGGATAAATGCCGGTGGCTGTAAAACCGCAGATAATGTTTGAAGGTATCATTGATTTTAGACAAATTAGAGCAAAAATGTCGCCAAACCTCATTTTGGTAATCGCCTTGCCAGGGTGTGTTGTTAAAAACTGTAGGACTTCTTGGTCCCAAAATATCTCAAAGTTACACACGGATTTATCCATAGGTTGCAATTCGTATGACGTATTGCTAGGAAGGCAAAATAAAGTTATGTCCGTTGGTTAGCTGCCTCAACTATGGAAATATCTAGGTGACTTTTAGCTCCATTAAATATTAGTAGGGTAGGACTAGGGTTTCTGAATAAAGATAAATTGTTAAGTCGCGAAACAAATGCTTCGCATGGCATACTACTTTTTTTGTGACAATTGCTTTTGAGCCAGGAGGCGAGTGATCAGACCATTTAAGTTTAAACCTTTGGCCTTTAGAAAACACAAAAGGCGGTACAGGTCGACCAAGCGCAAACACCAGTGCATATGTGAGCAAGTGGAAGGACAAACGCGAGGTTCATGCTATAACAACCGCTTATCAAATGTTAAATATATTTTAGTGGCCTTCGCAAGACATTCGGTGGTACAAAAAAAAAGTGCTATTAGGTATATTCGATATTAGCGTTTGGAATTCCTTTGTTCTATATAAAAAAGAAACACAAAAGCTCTTCAGGAAAGCTATAGTTACACCTCTGTTACAGCTTGAAAATGTCTGTGATGGTAGAGTTTTCGTTAAGTTTCAATCATCTAAGAAAATGTCGAAGACAATAGCAAACGATCAACATTATACAGGAGAGATTCCATTACCAGAAAACTGTAGCAAAAAACTTTGGCTTCTCAAAATGCAGACAGTATATATATATTTATATATTTATATATATATATATATATATATATATATATATATATATATATATATATATATATATATATATATATATTATTGTGATATTTAAAGTCTTGGTGCGCCAAGCAATAATTAGCTAATTAATTTTTTTGATTAATTAAAATTATTTAAATGATATGATTATGACTCTATCACAATTTTTAATTCTTTTATCTCAGGGTTAAATTCGTGCTTCAATATCTATGCTATTACATGTGAAAGGTAAGGTCCAGAGAATACCGGAATAATAAAAAACACATATGATCTAACACTATATATTGAAATAAAAATAATGAAATAATTCACACTCAAAAGTTTTCAATAAACAAATCTCATATAAGGATTCTCAAAATTTTGTTCTCCGTACGTGAACAATCAAAATTAATGGTACAAACAATATTAATTGAAATCTCAAAATCCCAAACTATTCTAACTCTCCTAATCAAATATTTATATCCTTTCCAAATTACGTGTAAAATTGTGTTATCAATAAAAAAAAAACTGCAGAAAACAAAATTATCTCTCTCTGATGATGAGTGGTCCAAATCCTTGTTCCTTGTAGATTATATTATCTCCTCTCAACCGCTCCCTATGTAATCAGCAATCTTACATCAGATTGTTGCAAGTATATCGTCCTTAATGATCTTCTTCAAAAGCACAAATCATTCAAATTATGATAGCCTTTCTCCTCTCGATAAACTGAATCTCTCGTTGGCCCGAGTGAAAAATTGACTCTTGGAATATCTTCTCTTTACGATAAACTGAATCTCTCGTTGGCCTGAACAGTGACTCTTGGAATATAAGTAGAGAAATATGACTTACAATATTTTGTTGTTTCAGCTTCTGTCAGATACACTAACTCCACAAAAACTCACTAACATTCAACACTACTGCTTGCTACATTTCGGGAACCGACAGAGAACAAACACTGTTCTTTCTTGAAGACTTGGAAACCAACTCACTGCTATCTTTTCTCTCTCCTCAATCTCGCTAAACTTTCTCCCACACACTTATCCCACCTTTTTCAATCTCCGCCAATCACAACTCGTCACAATTCCCCCATTTCTTCATTTCGATAACAAACAAATTTTTACCTATAATTATAAATTTCCTAAAACTTATTTACAAATAATATTTTTCTATAAATCTTAAAACTAACAAAAACCTCTTTCTAAAATATCTTCTATTGTCTTTAATCACTGCACTAATGCATTTGTAAAAACCCGTTTCAATTTGTCTTTTGTTTCACTTAAACTTATGCGGGTCACTCAAGTTTAACAAAGAAATGATTGATGTAAAGCTTACATTTTGTTTGGTACAGGTAATTCAAGGATTTAATAACTTTCCTTCTCCGAAATGTTTGTTGGATATTATCCTACTTATCTGAATTATTTTAATGTTTTTGAACTTTGAAATATTTTTAAACAAACCAATATTTTTCTCGATTTTACATATCATAACAATATATATATATATATATATATATATATATATATATATATATATATATATATACTTTCACTTGAAGATCCTTTTTTTGTGGGGGATCATCCCGTTCTGGGTTTGGTTTTACAGTTTCTGGTGTGACTTCGCTGTTTCCACTACTTTTCTCCATTCTTTCCTCTCTTTGATTGTCCTTTCTATATTTCTAATTTCATAAGAGGTTAAAGAACGGAGGTAAAGGAACTAATAGAACCAAAACATAGGATACGTGGATTGACTACCTAAAAAAGCTCTATGCAGAGGAAGAACAAACGACGCTAGAACCGGAAACACCAGAAATTACCACAAATGAACAACTTAATATAGATAGAAGAAGAAGAAGAGATATTTCTAATTTCCATACTACTTAAGTCTTCTTCCACTTGTTGTCTCCATGTCAGTTTAGGTCTGCCTCTGATTCTTTTACCTGGTGGTATCCATTCCGTTATAACTCTTAACAGATTGCTCTTCTCTCTTCTCATTATGTGTCCATACCATCTTAATTTTATTGCTTTAACTATGTTCTCTTGACTCATCTATTCTCGTATTTCGTGATTTATCCATTGTCTTGCATTCCTCTTTGGTCCCAGTATTTTTCTGATAATCTTTCCCCCAAAAAATTTCAATTGCTTTTCTTCTCTTGCTGTTGACAGTGAACATTAAAGAAAGTGTACTAAAGAAAATAAATGAATAGAAAACAGGTACAGGTTTCAAAGTTGTCCAGAGAAGCCACCTTTATCTCCTGCACTATGTTTTAAACTGGGGCATACTTAAAATCTTGTATTATTTGTGAAAATTTAAATTTTTTTCAAACATTTCAAAAACGTCTATAGACGTCAGTGTCACAAACTGTACAGAAAAATGTTTGTGATGTGGCACCGACAGCGACGTCTATATTCGTTTATTTTTTTTTTAGAATTATTAATCTTTTGATCTTCATTAACTCACATTATTTTTTAAAAACGTATTTAGAATTAAAAACAAAATTGTGTGCTGTATCAGGCATAACCTTTAATTTAAGAGTGTCCATCAATGGAGTCCTTTTCGTCATTTAGTAGCTTTTCATAAATAGTGATGAGTGTTACTATTATTTATTAGTTCTCTTCACAGATGAAACTACGAAACAGTAAAAAAACAAAAATATTAAAAAACTCGACATCATATGGCATTTATTACCATATTTTAATGAACTAAAATGAGAAAACAACTCTGTTATGCACCAGCAAGTACAAGTTAATGCAACAAAAAAAAGCATCCGTTATACGAAATGACTTCCAAACCATCTAAAAAGGTTTTATAGTGAACACTGTCTTATCCAATTCAAGTTGTAGGTGAATTACTACAAGAGAACAAGTTATTTTATGTTATTAGATTTTCCAGTTGGTTTATCAAATTTAAGGGAATAGCTGACTTAACTTCAGATTGCAATTTTCTCCAACTTAGAGCGTAATATTGTAGTCGAGGAAATAGAACATATTAAATGTCTTGAAATTGCGTATGCCTTCCCGAGAATTTCTTGAAATTGGAAATTCTTATCATGAGCGAATAAACTGAAACAAGTTATGACCGAGTTTTCTCTCTATTTCTCGAGTTCAACTCAATTTCTATTCCGTAATTACTAGATTTTCTTTATGGAAAGAAAAGGACAAAAATAGTACTTGAAAAACCATAAAATTATTTTCATTTCAATCAATTGCAATTGCGAGTAAGATGGCGATTTTTATGTGAACAAATAAAACAACAAAATTTTTATTGGTTTAAGAAAATTTTTGGTATTAGAAAATTTGAAAAAAAGAGGACTTTAGGGACCTTAAGAATGATTATGTTCAACAAGAACAGCTATCAGATATAGATTTTCAAAAATGAAAAGATTAAATAATTTTCTTCTATTTTTTTTACTATTTTTGTTTGTCTCGTTCTTTTTCTGTATTAAAAAAAAATAAATATTGGACGACTAATATATTGCTATAAGTACTAAAAACTTGTAAAGCAATTTCCTCAGAAACGGTTCAACAATTTTTTATGCAATTATTCTTTGTACAACCAAAAAACTTCATTATAATTCACCATAAATACTTTTATTATGGTCCTTTCATTATTCTACTACCTTTTCCTGACCCTGCTTACCAAAAACCTTTTTTCACCAAATTGTTACACCCAGACCATGTATTGACTATAAATAAAAACTACCCAAATGTGCCCAAGTCCAAAGAAAGACAGACAGCTTGACGCCTCGTTCTACTAACCACTTGTGTATTTATTTTGATGTGCTAACAGCGTTGCCATATTAGAAACGGACAGGTAAAGTTATTTGAAGCTAAGTTCGATTAATGAGAGTTTTATACAGGAAATATACAATTTGATTGTGACATATTTATATGAATGTTGAAATTTGTATTGAGAAACACTCTTCAATGCGCAAAGCAAACACTTCACTTTAATTTAGATTCTTTACCCAAACAAACTATGTAAGATGAATACGGAAACATGTTTATAGAGAAAATAAATTACTTATTGTTAAATGAAAAAACAAACTTAGTCTAAACTATAATATCCAAGAAGTTACAGTTTCGAATAAGTTTTCGATCATCGTGTCATCAATAATGGGAAAAATAATACACTGATGCAAGGGAGAAGCAGAAATCGACATAAAAAAATCAGCAAAAAATTTATTTATTTGTGATGTTGCAGTTTCTCACCTTTATACACATATTAATTTAAAAATATTAAATGGAAATTATTTTTACGTCGTACCCCATCTAATTGCCGATAGTACGAATCAAATTAGAAGAACTCGTCACTCGTTGCAAAGATTAAGCAACATTGGAGCTAATAGTCACCCCCAAATACACTTCCGGGTTCAGGAGATTTAACTTATATATCCAGACTTCCTTTTTGATGTCCTTGTAGGTTATATAAAAGTCATCGTATGTGCAGAAAGCCACAAATGATTTGCTAAGTACCAAAAAAAATTGTTACTAAGAATATTGTACAGTCGTCCTAGAATTGACCCCTAAAAATCATACGAACACGTTGAATTTTGCCGAGAATATCAATTTTGACCCCAAAAAAGATGCAAAGTTTACAACTTTTACCCTCAGGATTTTCACCCCTAGGGGAGTAAAAACGCAAAAAAATCGATTTACCAAGAATCTGAACGCCGTAGAAAAAAATATTTGAAATAAAAAATTTAGCTGAGATATTTTTGAACAAAAAGGTTATTAGCACTTTTTGTATGAACCGTTCTCTCAGAAACAAGACTTGAAGCGACCGGCGATTTTGGTTGTCAGTTACGCGCGCGAAATCAATGTTCAACAAAATTTGCATCAACTCGACGGTAAACATTCGATATCTTTTGATCAGAGTGTCCTATCGACAAAAATCAAATTTCGCACGCGTAACTGACATTCAAAATCGCCGATCGCTTCAAGAGTTATTTTGGAGAGAAGGGTTTATTCTACACAAAAAGTGTTATCTGTATCTGTAGAATAGGGAGGGCGAGTTAAGTTTCACAGCACTTAGGCCACAATTGACCCATTGTGCTTCCTCCCAGGGAGCTGTCACCCTTAGCTCATTGTCTATCCTAGCATTTATAGGAAGGTGGACAAGTCACCAGGAGACATCTCTCTTATGTGGGCAGGTGTGGGCCAGGACTCGCCGAACGCGTACTCTCGTATTAACGATAACTCTGGGCATTCACATAGGGCATGCTCTACAGTTTCGTCTTCTCGTTCACACTTCCTACATATAGGTGTGTCTACTAGCCCCAGTGTGTGAAGGTGTTTGCTTAGTTGACAATGACCAGTTAAAAAACCAACTGCCAAACGTAGGTTTTTCCTGGTCATTCCCAAGTACTTCTTTAATGTTGACTCTTCAAGGTTACTTAGTGTTACCATAGCAAGTTTACATCCTTGCCCTTCTTCCCATCTTTTTACGGTTTGCGTATGGAAGTGACATTTGACAATTGCCGCGATTGTTGTAGTTGACCAACCAAAAAGATCCCCAGGTCCTAAGAGTCTAATAGTACCAATAAAAAGTGCTAATAAACATTTTTGTCCAGAATTATCTTCGCAACATTTTTTAATTGAAATATTTTTTTTCCGTTCCCCCCGCCCACGCCCCTACGAGGAGGGTTTTAGGGGAAAGCCGGAGGGTGAAAGTATTAAACTTTTTTGTATCTTTTTACCGTCCTAAAATTGACATTCTCGACAAAATTCAGCTTGTTCGTATAATTTTCATAGGTTCAGTAGCGTTTTCGTCTCTGACGACTGGAGTAATAGTACATAAACATAAACCTTGATCTGTACAGTTAATTATACTGTCACCACTTTTAGGGGAGAAGTTATACTGCTTTCTATAAGATTTATTGTGTTTTCCTTTTATTTGAAAGTATATTTGTAACTAAAGCAGCTTATGCAGTATTATTACTTCCAGGAACTTTAACATATCTAGAGGCTTTATGTAGGTAAATTTTATTGTTCTATCTCATATGCTCCTAGGAAACGGACACTGGAGTTTAGAACAAGAGAGTTTAAGATAATATATGGTTTCATTTTATATTAGATTTAGCATTTTGCCATATCTACTATTTTTAGTGTTTTCAGGTGCTTTCTCAGTCGACAAGAACCTGTACGTATTTCTAAATCCACAAAAGACTTTCTGTCCAATAAAAGGAAAAGGTGTGTTTCAACCTCTTTTGGGTAATTAATCAACAATTTCGTTTCCATTCATTATGTTTCTAAATTGATAAGACGACAACTAAATTTTCGGTGCCTTTCCATACCACTTTGGAACTGATCAGATATAATTTCAGTGCTATATTTGTTTTACTATCTGAAATTATGACAATCTGTTGTCCCGATATTCCTTGAACAAATTTCATTGATAACATATTTTAATCACACTTTGAGTTTCCACTTAGAAGGTATTTGCTATAACCCAGAGTTTCTGAGTGTTTAGCTCTAAGCCCATACGCTCTCATTCCAGTTTCTTTTGCTATTTTGCTATTTTAAAGCCATATGTGTACCTCTTTATGGCATTTTTGTTTAACTTAGAAGTTGTATTTCATTATGTATAAATTCATTCATAAAGTCATTTTTATTTGACCTATTGTCTTTGAGCATACGCTGTACTGACTTTTATAAAACTTGGCCTTATAATTCCCCCATTTATATTTCTAAATGTGCTCTTTGTTTTTATGTTCTTTACTACAATGTATAGAGGTGCAAGATCAATTTATTGTTACTTTCATGAAAGTCATTGGTCATGTTTTTATCACATCTGTGATGCATATAAATATAACTATCTGTGATAACAATAATAGGCCAGACTATCTCTGAAAAAAATCGTTGATTTCAAGTAAAAATTTTATACAGATATTTGAAGATCCTACAAGGTATATGAGGGACAGCTGATGAAAAAAGTTATTAAATTTGTTTATCCCGGAGCGCTATTACTTAAACAACTGTACTTGCCCAAACAGTGACTGCAGGTATTTTGTAAATTGTAAAAGGCTTCAGTTTTAAGGTGTATTAAATTTGTTATTAAAAATCAGTTTAAACAAAGGCTGATTTTAGCTTAAAAACATTTATAATGACTTTTGTGACATTTTTTATGTCACACGCTTGTAAGCAGGTTCAATGAAAATTGGTGAAAAAAGCCACTTTAAAAAAGAAAAACAGAATTTTCAATGACAAAGGTGGTTTCGAAATATGTGGCTCATATACGAAGTTTTTCTTATTTAAATTGTGTTCTAACACTTCTTTTAACACACTTTTGAGACTTTTGCAGTCCAAGGAATTTTAAGAATACGCCTATGTAGCTATACTGAAATGCTTCCAATTTTTATGGATTGGGCTTTCAGAGTCCAAGCTTCTACCTCATATAGCAATTGCGACCATACATAACATTCGATGAACCTCAATCTGATAACCATACCTAATTTTATTAACATTAAGAGTTGAAAATTGAACGGATTCTAAATGAAGATCTACATTTTATGATCCAACTTCTAGATTGCATATACAGTAAAGGAGTAAAAAGTTATAACTCGTTTAAGTAACGGTACTCGTAAAATACCGCCACGGAAAAGTGGAGGGGTAAACTGTTTTCGCTGCAATATCTTGTTTCTTGGTATTCATCATATACTCAAGGTTTTTGTATGACGAAGGCATCGGACCGTCTCATAGTCACAGTAAGTTCTGCTAAAGCTGTTTTACTGTACTGAAAGTTAGCCAGTAGGGTCCTGATTGTGGTCATTAAAATTTAGAACAGATATAGAGTTCCATTATACCAAAGAGTTTGCCAGCTCTCTGGACATCGCTTCTGCAACACTTTTCATCCTCTGGGAACAATGGCGTTGCACTTCGGGATTGGGGAGCGAAGTAGTGGCAACACAAATCTTACCTTACGATAAGTTAGTTATGACGCGGTTGTCTCCTTGAGAAATAGCAAACGTAAACAATCACAAACATTGATTTATAACGTCAATAACTTTCAAATAGTTAGTTTACATTTTACAGCTATTTCCTAGAAATATTAATTTCCTTTGACAGTATTTCCACTTTTATCTATCTTTACAATATCATCTTAGTGTATTTATATTGTTTTTCCCTGTATCTGCTAAACAAATGTCGTTAATGGCAACACTGTGTTTGAGTGTTAAAATGTCATGTTTGGGTGGTGCACATTCCGAGTTGGCATCTTTCATCTCAAAACGTAAACCTATTTTAATCTGCATTATGTTGAAAATTCCCAACAGATGTTCACGATTTATATATTTTGCACTTGTATCTTTCCGTTTGTTATGGTTTTGATCTTTTAGGTAGTGAAATTAGAAGCAGTGCTCGATAGGATATTGCTCCCGAGATAACATCATTACATAACAATAAAAAAAGTTTACATAGAAAGGAAGATGAATTTAATTATTTTATTTAGTTGATGCATTTGTTAACTACATATTTATACATAAATAAGGCATATATTTAAACCATACTGAAGAGAAATTTGTCAACAAGTCATAATCCGGTTACAAAAATGCACATACAGCTAAAAATTTCTTACGAATGTTTGGAACAACATTACAAATGAAATATCAAACGTCCCCATCAATCCCACATGTACAAAAAAAGTTATTTAAGGTCAGTTAACTTTTTTAATCGTTGTATCTCCCAAACGGTGATTCTTAGGAGAAAAAGTGTAGAGACAATTTTTATAGATAATTTTATAATCTATAATTTTTGTTAAAAATATTTTATGATAAAACAAACTGAGCGTTTAACTGGAACACGCAAAAAACCCATATTTGTGACCTTTGACCTTGAACTTGGCCGTACTTTAAAAAACGACAGATTCATTGGGTACTGAAGCAGACGAGGGAGAGTATGCATCAGATCAAGTGAAACAATGTTTCTGTACAAATACGGAAACTTGTGCAATAAAAACGGAAAGCGCGAAGAAAGTGGCACCAATCAAGAAATACATAAGATACAACGATTCGTAATTTAAAGACCCAGGAATTAAAAAGAGATATTCTGGAAATTACAAAAGAATCAAACATATTATCTCTTAAATCTGTGATCAAACGAAGACACTGATTATTTTTTGTCGAAAGTAATAAACAAGATTAAAAAAATGACATTAGTTTCATCAATCAGAAAAAAAAATGGAACATGAATACAAGATAATAAACAACAAGTTGATGTGTTTTACCAAAATAGGTGGCTTTTTTTTGCAGCATTGCAATATAATAATGGAAATAGCAGAACACATTCGCTGGCTTTCCGTGTTGTATCTTCCCGACTGTCTGAAGACGTACGGCATACAGAAATAACGTTAAAACAGTCTATTATTTTGACGACGTTTCGGCAAAGTCGCACTTGCCATTGTCAAGTAAGTTAGTGACGCTTCTTGCTGATGTTTGAATTAGACTGGCACAGTCTTTTCAGTCTCTTAACAATTACCATAATGTAAGAGGACACTGATAATTTTAAAAGGGAGCAATGTGCGCAAATGGAATGTCTTCTTCAACTTCTTAAGTCAAAATTATAAAAGAAAACTAAAGACGATCAAATTACTTGATTTAGTCATATTCTAGTAATAATTTTAAAACATAGAAATGAGAGCGAACGAATGTTCACGAGTTTTATAACCACCAACAGAATCAGACGATAAACTTTACATACAAAGCTTACCAATTGTTTAAATTGTATTAAGGGTTATTGTAGAAGACCAGTCTTATGGTCAGTTAAATGGAGGTACTAATTAAAAAATAAAAAGAACTCTGTAACCTTTGGAAATTTAACTTTATTCGTCTAAACTGGAAAACACCCTGTTTTAAAACCAAAATAATGACAAATGCGGCACTCAAAACAGTAGCATATCTTTTAACTTGGTCTCTAATTTGACCCATGATGTTGACATTAAGCCCTGCAGTAATCCGTCACAGCAAAACGCCAACTTTTTAAACTTTTCGGAAGGGGACTTACTGAGATAATATTAGATTGACACCGGTTTCAATTCCATTTTAAATCGTACGCTCCGGAGATTCGCATCTCTTCAAACTTAAACCCTACGTCGAAATTAATTCGATATACCCGCCATTGTAACGTTTTATTTCATGGTATGTTTGAATTAATGACCTCTTTGACGTGTTTGTCACTCTTTCATTCCATTCATCATTTGTGGGAAAATAATTCCTCTTCTGGACAATTTTAAACACATATCAATGTACATATATATATATATATATATATATATATATATATATATATATATATATATATATATTGCTATGTTTCTTCTTTCCCAACCAAAGAAAAATAAATAAAAAATCCATCGAAATAAAATTTTAATATATCAATATAAACAAATTGTATATAGTAATTTAAGATAAGATTTAGTGTAGATAAGAATGGAAATTTGTTTGACAAACGCCTTTTTTCCGTTTCAAACAAAATTATCAAAAAACCTTTGTTTAGAATTAGAAGACATTTTACCTGTAAGTTAATCTTTTCATTGTTTGTATAATCGAGTATTAAATGACCATATTCTAATCTTTTGAAATATGTATAAATTGTGTATTGACAAAACCAATTTTAAAGTAAGCTATTAAGTTTTTCTCTGAAACCGAAATTAGGCTCTTCCAAAATCATGGTAAACACAATTCGAGCTTTTGATTGGACGGTCGTTTTTAAATGGGAATTTGTGAGCCGATCATGAGAACCGGAGAAGTCAGTTATAATTTGGTCATCGAAGGAAACAGTCGTTTGTCTCAAGATAGGGTGTGGTTCGTGAGTTGGATACCGGCATTGGATACCCGTTGCAGAGACGTTAGGAAGGAGCCTAGGTGCCAAAAAGGAGAGATCACATCGTTGAGGAGACTGGATTTTTCTGGGTATGTTCCAACATACAACTCAATAAGAAAATAAGCTGTAAGTGTTTTGTACAATTGAATTTTATATCTGTGAAGGATCGGTTTGACATCATGGTCATTAGCATTCAAATTTAAGAACTGAGGTTTTGTTAGGCTAATCAAAAGTTTAAAGTTTTGTTGTTTTCTTGTTTCAAGTAAAGAAAAATTTAAGTAAAATTGGTTTTCACTTAATATAAATGTATGTAGATTTAAAATCTTATTATTATAAAAATTTGATTTATTTTCTTGTATGCTGATTGACAAGATAACGACAGTATTTGATAATTGTTTTATTCGTTCATATAAAATAAAGAAACGTAAATTTTTGTAATACAATATTTTTTTTTATTCTTAAATTTCTTCTCTATCCCGATAAAAGACAACTAGAAAATCTTTGAATCCATCGAACACAGGTAATATAAGGAGTTTATTTTACTTTTGATAACAAATAAGTTATATTTTTTTATTGGCTCAATAAACTAAGATTAAAGTCAAAATAAACAATCATAACAATATATATATATATATATATATATATATATATATATATATATATATATATATATATATATATATATATATGGATATACTTATATCGGAAAGGTCTTATAAAATACATTTTATAAGTTAATAAAAATAAATAAATTTTCGCAGATTTCTAAATTTGGTACAGGTTACGGTTACAAATGCTCGTTATGTGTATTTTTATAGGTATATATGCAATATAGATATAAATTGATATAAAAATAAAAAACGCAATACTCACAATAAAAGTTTTATGAATTTATTTGTGTATTTATTATATAATAAGTCTACATATCAGAGGAGGTAGAATAATATAATAGTATAATTATTATATATTAATTATATGCCGAAGAACCGATTTCATTTTTATTAATTGGTTCCTCACATCTTAACAGTACCTCAATACCATTGACTTAGCTTTAGTAACAAACAGGTAGGTAAAACAAATGGGTTTTAGTATATCATTATGTTTTACGTTTGTATGTTTCACTAGACGTAGACAAAAAGTCTAGACAGGCAAATGCAAGATAGGTGATTATATTTTCCCCTTAGGAGACGAGTATAAGTATCTACGTATGATCCTAGATAAAAAACTCTTGTAGTCCAGCCTTATAAAGTATGTAAAACAACAGTGCGAGCATGTAATTAAACTTCTGCGTTTCGTTTCCAAAAAAAGATGGGATGCAGATCAACATATCTCTTTAATGTTTTATAGATCCTACAGAGAGAATGGTTTGGATGCAGCTCAAAACAACTATTTAGAGCTACTGCCTCAAAAATTAAAATAGCTATGATGATTGCCAACTTCCGTAGCGGAGATGGCACCTGAAGAAGAAGAAGAGATCCTACATACGATTCATTCTAGATTATGGTTGTATTCTTTACGGTTCAACACGCAAAACACATCTATTGACACTTGACAGAATACAATTTAAATCAATAAAAATTTGTCTAGGAGCTATGATGTCTTCACCAAACCAAGCAGTTCTAACAGAACCAAGAAGCACCTTTACACATACGTAGGAAAATGTTATCCAACAAACATCTAATAATATACAGATCGTTTAATAAAACTATAGTTCACCTATTTTGTAAACCATTTACTTTTATAGAAAATTAAACAAATTCTTACTGTAGAACAAAAAATTTTCCTCCTCTTGCAAAATCTTTTATTGATACGAATTCATTTCAATCTTATATATTACAGCTACCAAAATTTCCTTTTTACGAACAACACCTTGAACTTATGATAGACAAACCAACCATTATATTGGCCTCTTATTCAGACTTGCCAAGTTTAACTAATCTGATATTTAAATCCATACTAAGCAAATTAGGGGAAGAGTTAACAATAATTTATACAGATGGATCAAAACTGTTGAAAGTGCTGGTTTCGAATTTTTTATTTCAAACAGCAATTATATTGAGAAATATTGAATTCCTGAATGTTGTTCTATTTTTACAGCACTAACTTGGTGTGTCATTAACTATTGTGAGATAGTGAAAGCAACTGAGTTGCCGAAGCTAATAGATAAAGATAATATAAAAGTAATAGTAACACTTTTTAATGCAATATACAACACTGGAGTGATTCCCGCAGACTGGCTTAAGTCCATCTTTATCACAATTACTAAAAAACACAATGCTAGGTAATACTCAAAATTTTGATTAATTAGTCTAATGAGCCACACTCTTAAGATTTTCCTAAGAACACACCACAACAGAATTAAACGCAAATGCGAAGAAGATCTCGAATATACCCAATTGGTAATTGGTTAATAAAATTGCTGCTAATACATTTCAAAAAGAATTAATACAAAAATGTCCTTATCTAATTAATGTTTCTCTGAAATTTTAATATAATTTTGAAAACATTTTCCTAACACAAAAACAATTGAATTTATAAATAAGTTAAAATAGCGACCAATTCCAAATAAGCCTCAATGTCATAAATGCCAACTTAAAATTTTTATTTTTGACAATTATATTGCCAAAAATAAAATTTTGTTTAAAAATTCTTTTTTGTTTAGTAACAAAAAGAAGAAGATTTATTCACCATTGACAGATGTCTGAAAAAATGTAACAGATATATGAAAAAATTAAATCAAAATGTGATATTTTAGTTTCATATATAAATTATAAAGAAATATAATAAAATTAAAAATTTTGCTTAGATTTTGAATTTCTGATCTTTTGTTTAAATTATTATCACTTTTGCTAATACAAACCATTTCCAAAAAAGTCCTTTTAAATTTATTACTTTCACTACATAAAATTTTAATGTTATCAAAATCCATAATATGGTCTTTATCGATTACATGCTCTGCCAAAGCACAAGATGGTTTTTTAATTCTGCAATCACTTTTGTGAGAAATAATGCGATTTGAAAGATTTCTTCCGGTCTCACCAACATACTCAGCTTCACACTGAGTACAACTAATGCTGTATACTACATTTGTTTTTTCAAATTTGTCTATAGGATATTTAGTTTTGGAATATAAAGATGAAATAGTTTTGATGTTCTATGAAGAATTTGCCCACTCAAGCGTGCTTGTACAAAAATATTGAACAAGCATGCTGCACAAGCTTGCATGTGTGTCTGTAGCCGCCTTTACGGTAAAACATGTGCTAGTAAAAAAGTGCGAAAAGTTTAGTCGTCACAGAATTAAATACATTTACCAATCTTAAATACATTTTAAACTCAAAAAACACTGTAGATAACCTGCTTTTGTTTTTAAAAGAAGACTTTAATTTACGAAACAAAATATAATTAGGAATTACCATTCCGCTAATAATCTTATTAGATTAAAGCGGGATTATTGTAAACAAAAAAAATATCGATAATAATATTTTTTTCCTTTAAACAGCTTTGTAAAAAAACCGTTGTTATCTTTTTGTCATCAATACTATGCTATTACGTATTTCAAAATCGAGTATAGTAAAATTTTAATTCATTTTAAAGTAATACCTCTCCATTATCATCGATTGTTGTGTTGCTATTCGCGTGGCTTAACCTATTCAATATCTCAATAAATTTTTAAAGCTAGTCTGAGTATTTTCGCTGAATTTGTCCAATTTTTGATATTTTCTAAATAATAATAGAGAATGCGTACACAACACGACAAGAAAAAAATACTTTGAAAATGTCTCTTATTTTTCTATTAGCTTTAAGCATCGGTAAACTAAAGTATAAAGGTCTTCTTAGAACTAATTACAGTTATTTGAAACAATTGTACATTTTTGCTTATTGATTCTTATTAAGGCTGTATCTGGCAACCACCATCGACTCTATAATTTGTAAAACGTAAATATGGATCTATCTTATTACATGTTATTATGTAATTTAGCTGAAATCTTTATGTTCATGCAGTTGTGTTTTTAAAACACGACTTTTTATTGTTCAATTGCAGTGTTTTCCTATTGTTTGGTGCAACTCCACCCTTAATTTACCAGTTAAATCCTTTATTATCTATGAGGCAAAATGACGAGAGCTTACATGCAATTTCCTTGCACAAAGTGGGGTTTCAATAAAACAAGAGTAAAAAACATTTGCCTACAAAATAGTGCAGTACTTTTTTAGGAAATACTAGAAATTAAAAACATTTTTTGTTTGCTTAATCGCGCTGTACTGTTCTGCTCTAGTTAACCCTAATTCAATTTAATTCTAATATGAATATTTATTAAAAAATATTCATAATATTTACTGACTTTAATTGTTAGTATGTCGACTTTAATTCTTCTTAGAGTGCCGTCTTCCTACGGAGGTTGGCAATCATAATGGATATTTTGCTGCTCTAAAAAAAATCGATCGATCTGCATTAGTCCCAATCAGGTAGATTCTTCAACTTCTTCACGTAGATTCTTCAAGATTTCTGCCTTCAGCCAACATTTCTTCTTCACTGAATCTTTCCCTGTATTATGAGTCTTAAAATTTCATATTTTGATTCCAACAGTACTGTTTCTTTACCAATTCTCTCCAGTACTTCTTTATTTGTAATTCTATCAGTCCATGATATTTTTAATACCCTGCGGTATAACCAGAGTTCGAAAGCCTTGATTCTTTTTAACTTGCATTTTTTTAAAGTCCAAGTCTAAGCTACATATAAGAATATTGAAAATATATAACATCGAATGGTACGTAGTCTGATTTCCAAATTAGGATTTCGGCACCTAAGGAGTGGCTTCATTTGTATAAATGCTGATCATGCAATCTCTATTGCCTGTTTATTTGTGCAGTATAATCATTGGTTTCATTGATTTTTATACTTGTTTTATCACGTTACCATTTATTGTCATCATGTGATGTATATTTTGTGGTCTTTTTGTAATTGACATCATCATCAAGCTATATGTCTCCACTGCTGGACATAGGTCTCCCTCAGCTCTTTCCGTCTGTCTTTGTCTTGTACGGCTTGCATCCAGTTATTGCTAACACGCTTCAGGTGGTCAGTCCATCCAGTTGGTGGGCGTCCTCTGCTCCGTATTGCTTCTTGCCTTGGTCTCCACTCGAAAATTGGACAATTGGATGTTTTGTCCAATGATTGTCTGATAATTTGGCGACGTGTCCTGCCGAGTTCCATTTTAGCGACGCGATTTTTTCTATGGCGTCTGTTGTTTTTGTTCTACGACGTATTTCTTCGTTTGGAATTCGGTCTCTCAGAGAGACATCCAACATCTGACGCTCCATGGCCCTCTGAGTTACGCGAATCTTATTCACTACCTTTTTTGTAGGTGTTAATGTTTCCGCTCCATAAGTGAGTACAGGTATCACACAGTGGTCAAAGATTTTCATTTTAAGGTATATCGGTAGATCCGATTGAAATACATAGTTTAATTTACCAAACGCTGCCCAGGCTAATCCTATGGGATTACGTGGGCATATCGTGGGAGCTCACATGTCTGGTTATCTCTGCCCAACTTATCATGTCCGAATTTCATGTCCTTAGTAGTTATAGGATACAGTCTGCACAATATTCCTTATATCAACAGCAATATTTTGATTTAGCACCAGATTAGTTATTATTTGCGTCTTGTTCATATTAATCTTTGGTCCGACCTCCAAGGAAGCGTGATATATTTTTTCAAACATTATTATTGCATCATCCATACGATCCGCTATAAGAAAGATGCCATTTGGTGATCTCAAATGAGTGAGGTTCTCTCCATTTATGTTGGTACCATGCTCATTCAGATGTGCCTTCTTACAAGCATGTTCTAAAAGCGTCGTGAATAGCTTGGTCTCCTTGCCGTACTCACCGCTGTATACAGAATTTCTGTGTCTCGTTCAGATAGTCTTCTATCTCATCCCTGTGTAACTCCTCTACAGATTTTCATTTTTTGTGACAGTTGCCCATCAACTTGAACTACGGCACTTTGGTTTAAATGTAATGTTTGGATTATCTTTATAATTTTATTGTCAATGTGCTTATTCATAAGAATTGGTATTAGTTTTTCATGTCTTGCTCCAGTGGCGGATTGTGACTACTAAAAGCGGCGGTGTACAAATATTTTGCGGGTATTGTGTATGATGTTCCCGCATCTATAGTTTATTTTTATGAACGAGAGAGTAATTAGCATAATTTTAACTGGTAGCTCCGACTACTCCATGGGCGTGCTCAAGATTAATTGAAAAATTACTTTGAATAATTGTAAAAAATAAATGAACTATTTCAGTGTTATAAAGTGTTATGTGTATGTAAACAAAAGTGACCTCTTTTATCACACACTATATTAGAACTGACTGGCCTACATTAAAAAGGGTTTTAAAAAATTCACATTTTTTTTAATTTTTAAAAATTACAAAAGAGAAAAAGAGTTTTTAAAACCGTCTAAGGTATGTTAAATAGATGAATAAAAATATTAATATAAAACTTACAGCTACTTGTTACAAATCCAAATC
Source organism: Diabrotica undecimpunctata (assembly GCF_040954645.1). Lineage (NCBI taxonomy): Eukaryota > Metazoa > Arthropoda > Insecta > Coleoptera > Chrysomelidae > Diabrotica > Diabrotica undecimpunctata. Next base: position 62,865,040 of record NC_092812.1, on the reverse strand, counting down.
AGATTCAGAAGATGAACTTTCAGAACCAAGATTTATAATAACTGGCTCGATCATTTTATCAGTAATATTGTCCAGCTTCCACATTTTTTCCTCTTCTTTAATAGTGTGATTTACTGCCTTTTCCCATTTTTCAGGTTTTACATTATTTACGGCCTCCAAAAACAACTGTTTAACATCATGAATTTTAAAAGTGGTATTTTTTCTTGAAACTTCACTCTTTATCTGTGCCCATACCAGTTCAATCGGGTTTAATTCACAATGATATGGTGGGGATCTAAGTACTGTCATTCCACGATTTTTGGCAATTTCATCAATTTCGTATTTTTTAAATTTTTCTTTATGAAGGGCACACAACGAATAAAGTTCCTTTCTTATAGATCCGGGATGGTACGTAATATTTTTTGAACTCAGCCAATTCTGCAAGTCTTTTTTTAACCACTTGGTTGTGGGCAGTCCTTCTATAAGTCTGGAGTGATAACTTGCATTATCCATTACTATTACACAGTTCTTAGGAAGAAGATCTATCATTTGTTCGAACCATTCTTGAAAGACATCAGCGTTCATGTCTTCATGGTAGTCACCAGTACGAGTTGATTCAAAAGTTAATAAACCACCTTCAACAAAACCGTCTGAACTGCCAATGTGTACTATTATCAGCCTGCGTCCCTTTCCTGATGGTGGGTTTAAACCAGTAGATAAGTTATTTACAAAAGCGTGCCTTTGACTTGTAACAGTTTCATCCTGCCAAAATTTATTTGGTGTATGACCCTCGTTGATCCATGTTTCATCAAGATAAAATATTTTTCTTTTTTGGTTTCTCATTTCCTTTATGGTTCTTAGAAAATGTCTTCTCCATATGACAATATCGCTTCGTTCTAATAAAATAGACTTTCTGGGATTCTTTTTCTAGCGGAAGCCTATTTCTTTTAAAAGTTTCCATAACGTACTTCGACTCATTTCTGGGTAATCCTTATCATCTCGAACTGAGACAAGAACTTTATCCAATGTTGGAAATTCTTGTCTAAAGAAGAATTCATGCACTTTCCGTCGAAGTCCTTCTTTAAAATGATATTCTATTTGAAATTTTGGTTTCCCTGGAGCATTACATGGCATTTGAAAACTACCACATTTCTCTTCTTTAATAACTCTGTAAATCGTAGATTTCCCAACACCAAGTGTACTGCTAACTAACTCAACGGTCTCACCAACACTTTCACATAAACGTTTGTCTGTAAATGATTTAAAACAATTAAATATTAATGTTTTTTCATTAACTGTTAAAGGACCAATTTTTCGGCGTTTACACGGCACTTCCAAATTTTCCATAACACTAGTATATACAATAAACTGCACCTTGCAACTGAAGTACCTACTTTTAGTGAACTGTTAAGAATTTTGAATACGCCACTTGGACCTTTCTATATACAAAATGGAAAAACCCACTATCACATTTTCTTTGGAATAAGTTTAGAAGGTAATTATCTAGTCAATTACTGTCGTAGATTCCTGGAATTAAAGAATTAAATGTTTGATTGTTGAAACCCTTACTTCGTGGAATGCACTCATTTCAGATAAAATAAAACGATTTATTTTATCTAAAGAATTAAACTTTATTTTGCAAATAGGCTAAGAATTAAACTTTATTTTGCAAATAGATAAAATAAAACGTTTTATTTTATCTAAAGAATTAAACTTTATTTTGCAAATAGGTAGGTACTTATTAAACTTTTATTGGTTATATATAACCAATAAAATAAACATCTTACATTTCTTGCAAATTCATTAGTACCTGTTAACCTCCATCACTCCGACACTGGCAACCTTATTTAGGGATTAGTAACCCTCACAACTATTGTATTCTATTCTGCTCCAACCTTTATACCTGGTGGTCATACTCAATTTAAATTTGGTTTCCTATATACTTCTGTAAACTTGTTGACAAATATCTGTTTTTCATTGAGTCACCCGTATCAACAGTTTAGGGATTTGCATACATAATTTATTGTTTTATTACTCTCTCATACATAAAAATACACTATAGTTGGGGTTTTCTTTTGCCCAGTGTCTACAATTCTGACGGTTGACCTCGCCATTTAATGTGAATGTAGCCTCATCAGAAAAAATATTATTTTGAAACAAGAGAGGGTTTCGGTGGCAGTTATCCATCATTGTTTCGCAAAATTGTATTCTTTTATCTAGGATATCCTCATTTAATTATTGTACAAGTAAGTGTGGATCTAAAGGGGTGCCATTTTTTAAGTTTTATTACTTTGTGTACCATTGTTTTGCAAAGATCGAGATCAGGACTAACCTTACGAACAGAAGTGTGCGCATCTTCTTCAAAACCAAGTAGAACATCTAATGTTGTATCATAATTTACAGAGGGACGACCTCTTAGTCGTCAATTCTTTGCTTTACACTCAAATTCATTTCTACTTCTAATTCAATTCAGATTCAATTAAGAAAAAATTCTTTTATTTTGCGAAAGGTACCAAATGTTATTTTTTACTTCACTGTTTTTGTCGTTACAAACAAAATTCATATTGGAATATAGAGAAACGATAAGCAAAACTGTAATAACTATTTATGCAAAAAGAAAATATATTTTTTAATACTACCATACTACCAAGAGAGTAATAAGACATTAGATAGTGCTTTCCTAAAATAAACGATTCATACTGAACAAAAAGTGTGTTAATCTCGCCATGCGGAGGCAACAAAATGATCATAAAATAATGTAACCGCGAAGAAACCAAAATCTATTCTCATCCATTTATCTCGGTACATCTAAATACCGCCCAGTTTAAATTTAAAGGCTGGTCATCATGGGATTTTCCAAGAAATGTTTCTACATCTGCCAGAATATTTTAATGGTGTTACCATTTACATCATTATTGCAGATAATAATAAAACAGTTACGCATATCTGCTTGTAATATATCTACACTAAGAAACATTCTATTTATGTAATTTTCGCTAGTTTATTATGCACTTAAATAAACATATATGCACTAAAAATATCTTCAATTGAGAGGGATGCTTTAGGCATTTATTGTGTTAATTATTTGTTTTAAATGATCTTCCGAATAGACTATGATGTTTGCTAATTTTTTATACAGTGCGTTCATAAAGTGTGAAAACTGTCTATTTACTCATGACCTAATTATTTTCAGAATTATAGCTCTGACATGTCGATTTTCGATTTAACCTTTTTGAAAAAAGCTTTTACTAACACTATCTTAGCAGATGTGACGTCATCAATAATTTTTAAAATAGAAAGGACACATTTTTATTTAAAAAATTAAAAGCCTATATTTACAAGAGTACAACCGTGCCAAACTCATCACATTCAAACGAGTATACAGAGTGTAAAAGAAACCAGTACTCGTATTTCTTGAAATTTAATTCAAAATTTATTTTACAAAAGAAATTATTAAAAAAGTCATTTTATATAAATGACAAACAAATAACATAATTACAACAAATGATCTAATTGAGCTCCTTAGTTTAATTGACAGTATCCAAGAGGTCCAATGAATAAATTCCAATGAATTATGTTTGACAACATCACTGGTGCATTTCAGTACGAATTCTCTGTTTGAGGTCTACCAAATTGGCAGAAAAATTTGCTGACAAAAATTGGCAGACAAATTGGCAGACAAATTGGTAAATTAATTGTTCAGATTTTGAGAATAGCCACTTCTAATCATAAGATAAACTTTTTGTGTTACAACACCATATCGAAACTTTTTAAAAATGTGTCATAACTGATAAAAAATATAATAAGGTTAGCATACCTACTGTTAAGGATACTCACTTAATAATACTACCTAATAAAAATAATAAATAATTCATTTTATTCCTTATTATAATTTAGTTACGAGGAATCTAAATACCTCGAAAATACGTTGATCTCTTTGACAAGATAAGACTAAAGACATCATCTCACCGATCAGTCTAGATAAATGGAACGAATTCTTCGTAAATATACTGGCGGAAGAAAGGGCAGAATATTTGCAAACACCTCAAATACAATCAGAGGTACAAGTACATACAATAGCTTCCCCAATTAGGATTGACGACAAAGAAGTAGCACGAGTATGCCAAGCATTAAAAATAGAAAATCACCAGGCCTTGGCAATATCCCACCTGAGCTACTCAAGTAAGGTACGAGCCAATTTTGTAAGCAGCTAGCCAGCCTTTACCAAAAATGTATTACCGGAGAGAGTATACCGGAGGAGTGGAGGACATCGTTTATCACGACAATAAATAAGAAGGGAAGTAAAGATGTATGTGACAATTATCGAGGAATCGCAGTCCTTAGCCCCATCTCGAGAGTTTACGGGAAACTCATCAAAAAGAGAATGGAAGATGAATTCTGTGATATGGAGGCCGAAGAACTTTAGAGCAGGTAGATTAACTATTGACCATCTGTTTACAGTTACCCAGCTAATCGGGAAAAAAGTAGCACGAAATCAACCAATAGATCTTCTCTACGTGGACCTTAAAAAAGCTTATGATAGTGTGCCACAACAAAAACTCTGGGAAGCTCTCGAGAAAACAAAAATTAGTGTAACCTTAATCAAGGCTGGTCAAGACCTCTACAAGAACAACACAAGTAAAAGAAAGAAGGGTCAGGAGGTATCCAAGGGTTTCACTATCAGCAAAGGACTCAAATAAGTATGCTGCGTGTCTCCTACTTTGTTTAAGGTCTACTCGCAGCAAGCAATGAATACGTGGAAGAGAAAATGCAGAAACATGGGAGTTTCTCTAAACGACGCAATATTGTACACATTGAGTTTTGCAGACGACCAGCTAGTGACGACCCAAGACTATGAAGACCTCGAATATATGATCCGTAAACTTATCGAAGAATACGAACTATGAGGGCTAGAAGTAAATATCAAGAAAACTGAATACATGTGCCTTGGGGGAATTCAAGAAAATCTAATCTTGAAAGAAATACAGCGAGAAATAAATCACTGACAAAAATACAAATATTTAGGCATGCAAATAACCAACGATGGCAAATTAGACGAAGAAATTAAACATAGAAATAACCAGGGAAGGCAAGCCATTAGGCAATTAAGCAGTGTACTGTGGAACAAAACAATCTTCAAAGAAAACAAACACAAAATCTATAACAGCATTATAAAAAGCATTGTTTCATATGGAAGTGAGGTATGGGCACTGAAAGGAAAAAACTGAAGAGAATTAGAAGCAACAGAAATGGACTGGAGAAGAGCAGCTGGAAAATCAAGATCAGACAGAGTTAGAAACGAAAGATTACGAGAAATTATGGGTGTTAAGCACAATATAACAGAGGACATCAGAATAAATCAACTAAGATGGTATGGACACGTTCAAAGAATGGATGAACACAGAATACCAAAGAAAGTATTGAACTGGATACCGCATGGAAGAAAAAAAACAACGTAGACCGAGATATTAAGTTGGAGAGAAGGAATCGATAGAGACTTAAGGAAGAGGGGAGTTGAAGAAAACCTTTGGAACGACCGAGATAAATGGAGACCGGAAATCAGAAGACGGCGTAGAACGTTATAAACTGATTGATTAATTTATTGAATCTAAATACCACAAATCTTATCGAACTAAAACTAAACAACCTTTCTGCTGAGTATTCGATGAGATCATTAAGTTAAACAAGATTTGCTGAAAGAGCGCGGCTAATATTCAAAAGTAACGAGACAAATTAATAACAGATAATGCCGGCTACCGTGTAAACAAAATACCGAAATATTTAACGTAACAAAGTAACGATATGTAATTCTCGGTTTGGTTTTCGGTACTTAGGGTACTGGATAGTAACGAATATAAAGTAAGGAGTAGTTACTTATTCGACATCACTAAACTTCATTCAAAATTGAGCTTTCCTTCGAGTCTAATGTAATAATTGTTTTTCATCTAATACTTGTTGTTCTAGGAGTGACAAGTTTACAATTTGACATGAGTGACGAAGATTCAAGTAGTTCTAGTCTGAGTAATGAGAGTTGGAGCCATAGATCTAAAAGACCTAAAAGCAAATTTGATGAGTTTTTCGAAATAATTCATGCATCCCAAATTGCTTTGTATACATTGTGCCAACATAGAAAGGTTGAAATAAAAATGAAAAATAGAAGCACTTCAGGTTTTAGGAAGCACCTAATATCTTTCCACAAAAAGGAATCACAAATATTTCTTCCTGAAAAAACAAAATTTGGTGGAGATATGACAAGCTTTTTAATAACCGCTGAAAAAAGTGGACAGGTAAGAAAAAATATACTTATCATACAATTAGATATATGTACTATGTACCTACTACTTTATCTTTAAGTTAGTTTTTCATATAAAAGTAGAGCTATGATTGTTAACAACATTTATTTTGCTTTAATAAGTGGATTATAGTTTGTTATCTTATCACCAAAAGAATATGTGCTCTTGATACAGGTTTGAAAGTACTTTCTGTAAGGATTTCACATATTAGCTTCACAAATGTCTGAGTAACGGGGATGGGGTTGGGGAGTAAATTCTGAGTACCACTAAATATATTGACTTTTTTTTATTAAAAAACTATATTAAAATTAAAATCGACTTTAAAACTAACTCAAAAACTTTAATTAACTTTTGGATGTTTTGAAGTCGGTTCCAAGCTCCAGCACCCAAAAGTTATTACAAGCTTTTTAGTTTATTTTGAAGTTTGTCTTATTTTTAATATATTTTTATATGTATGCTACTAATATGCTCATAGTACGTTTGAAATCAGATACTTTTTATTATTAAATATTAACGCATGACTTATTGCTTCATTTCAGTCTGAAAGCAGCAGTGATAACATCATGACAGATACAGTCGATTGGATGGTGAAAAAATATCTTCCCTTCTCATTTTTTGATGACGAAGCTACACAAGTATTTTTTCGATCGATTTGTCCAAATATGGCGTTTCCTAAAAGGTCCACACTTAGAAGAAAAGTCAAAGAGCGATTTGAAGAGGTTCAATTGAATCTTAAGAAACAACTATAACAATTTTCATCTAGAATGTCATTTACATGATATATTGACATCAATTGATGTAGGAGTTGGGTCACTATCCATTATATAGACAACGAATGGAAAAATCGATCTGTAGTCCTTGATTTTATACCATCACGCGGTCGACATACTGGGGAAGATACTACAACGATTTTCCAAACGTTTATTGGAATATGACATAATTGATAAAATACAGGGTGTTAAGGTAGACAGCGCAATTGAAAATACCAAATGTATGGATGAACTGAGCAAACGGCTGCCACACTTTGATTCAAACAATCAACATTTCCGGTGCTTTGATCACATTTTGAACCTTGGTGTACAAGATCTATTAAAGACCTTAGCATTACACAGTGAAACTGACAATAATGGACAAGAACAGCAGTGTGAAGCCTATGAAGACCAAACTGAGGAAGATATAGAATATGCGCTAAATATTGCTGACTCACGTTCAGCTATAATAAACCTACGCAGTATTTCCAATAAAATAAAAAGAAGTGAGATAATAAAGAGGAAGTTTCAGTCTGCTTGTGAAGCAGCTGATGTGCCATCAAATCGGAATTCCATACTCGACTCGAGATAAAATTTCACACATGATATGATTGGATTTGGTTTAAAAGTGAGAACTGGCATTAACATATTGTGCACATCTGTTTCCGAATTGAATGGCAAATCACACATAGTGAAAGTTTTTAATAAACTTTAAACTTTTGTCAACGAAACTTGGTGGAGAAAAATGTGTTTCATTACCACTAGTGATTGTAACATTCAATCTCTTGCTCGATAAAATTAAATTCATGTTAATACAATTAGATGAGAAACCTAATCGATATGACGTAGATAAAAGGCTCATTCTGGGTTTTCAAGCAGCTCGAGATAAAATGCTTAAACATTATAAGAAGAGCAACTGGATTTGTTGTATCTCTTTAATTTTAGACCCAAGGCATAAGGCTCAGACTTTTTACATGACATTATGGAAGAAGCAAATTAAAACAGAAAGCCTGCGAAAATTTAATGAACTTTATAAAGAATATAAATATTATATAATAAAGAATATAAAACTCTACACTGAGTGAATAAATCTCTAGAATCACCAAGAAATTAAAAGAAAGTATGTAAATATGATGAAGATGAAGACTTAATAGACTTTGAGAAACTGTAAGCATGCCCCTCGACTTTATCTGGATCTTGTCATCAAGACGAGTTGGAGGTGTACCTAAGTAAACCCAGAGCCGCCAGCTCGGAAGACATTTTAGACTGATAAAGGACTCATGAGACAAAATATCCGACTTTACCGAAGATTGCCCGTGATTTACTTTCAATACCTGCAACTTCAGTACCTGCTGAGAGATTATTTTCTAAAGCATCATTAGTAATTAGAAAACATAGAAATAGGTTAAGTGATAAGTCCGCCAGATGGTTACTTTGTATTAATTCTTGGTCAAAGGAATTAATATAAAGTAAAAGTAATGTCAAAGGCTAGTGTGCACTGTGTTGTAATTTAATTTGTGTTGTATTTTATTTTTTATTTAAATAAATGGCAAATTGTATAACTGCTCTATTCCATTTCATATACCGTGAGGGTCCATCAATCGCTTTCTAGACAGATAATGTTCTTTAAAATATAGTTAAGTTTATGTCATTAATATTTTTTTGTGTTTTAACCATGATCTAGCACATATAAGCTTAATAAATGTAAACGATTATTAATAAACATATTGACTCCCGTGGAACATGAAACATAGCTCATTTAGTTAGAGAATAGGCAGGGATCGCTTAGATCGTCGGTTCAAACCTCACCCAGTGTCAGTTGTTTAGACATTTATTAATTTGGTTGGTGTTTATTATGGCTATGGTAATTCAAGCTTAAAATAAAATGTACCTACTCTGTTACGTTGTTCTAAGATCTAAAGTTACGTCTAATAAATAGCAATAGACTAATGGGTAACTGCGAGACTTGCAAGACTCTTGCTGCAAGACCAAGACCAAGACCAAGTGTATTGGCGCAAGACCAAGAGCAAGACTGTCAAGTCTCGTCTTGTTCTTGCATTTGGGCAACACTACTACTCATGACTAAAGCCACTTTCATTCTGACTAGTACTATGTCAGGGCATTTGAAAAATGGACATAACTCATTTTTTGGAATTTTATTACTTATGCTACTTTCATTATCACCAGCACCAGCAAATAGGTAACTGTTTACAAATTATACGGAAATAACTGCGCTGTGGAGAGACACTGTGACCACACCTCACCGGTTAAGTTTTTTTTAATAATTAGTTTTTTTAATTTTCAGTTGAAAATAGACCTGTCACGATATAATAAAATGGATTTCGATGATCCTAGGTTTGAACAATGGGCTCAAAGTATTCTAGACGCGGATGAGAGTGATTTCAGCGGTAACGATGACTCAGACAATGGTCCCGAGTATGTAAGCGAACACGAAACTGATTCAGAAATTGCCGCTGGAAGTGATGGCCAAACATTGTCAGAAGAGGAAAGAAAATTTAACAAACCAACGCAATCAGTTCTTTGTCTAGTAAAATGTAATGAGGGTTCTAACCGTAACGTAACAGCAGACAACTGGTTTACATCATTAGAAGTGATAACTGAGTTGAGGAACCGAGGCCTAACTTACGTGGGTACTGTTAAAAAAAAATAAAAGGGAGATACCTATTTCTTTTTTGCCAACTAAAATGCTCACGGGATCATCTCTTTTTGGATTTGGCGATAGAGTTACATTAGTTTGACATGTACCTAAACCACGAAAAGCGGTACTTTTGATGTCTTCAATGCACTACAGTAATGCAGTAAACGATAAAATAAACAAACCCAAAATTATCGAGTTTTATAATCAAACAAAAGGAGACATCGATGCATTAGATAAAAAATGTACAGTGTATTCTACACATCGTAGAAGTCAAAGATAGCCTTTTACTTTTATTTATACAATTTTGGATATTTCTTCTGTCAATGTGTTTATATTATATCCCTACCTGCAAACTCCCAAAAGTCGAGGTATGAATTCATCAAATCTCTGGCTCGGCAGCTTGTGCAGGATCATATGGAAAGAAGACTAACTATTCCTCAAATTCCAAGGCAACTGTGACATAATATTGCTTCCATTTTAAAAACAGACATTCCTGAACATAAAAATGTTATTTTAGAAAAAAGAGTAAGGTGCTCAAAATATCCACGAACATTGGATAGAAAAACGAAGATAGCTTGCGTTAGTTGCAAAGCGCCAATATGCCACATGTATGAAACACATATTTGCAAAGATTGCCTATAAGAATGGATTGTAGTTTTTATGATGTTTTTTGTTTTGGTTATTTTTTTGTGATGGTAGGTTAGATTCAATGTTTAAGTTTAAGTTTTTAACAAAAAAAATTTTTTTTGTTCCTCATTTTTTTGTTACAGGATAATGTTTAGTCTAGTTACAAAATAACTCAGTTTTTGAGTTTAATTTTTTATGAGTGATAAGTATTTTAAATATTTGTTAAATTTATGTTATAACAAAGTAAACGTCTTTAAGTTATTGAAGTAATTTTTTTTAAATATAAACAAATATCAGTGTCTAATTTTGCAAAACAAATTGGGGTCAGTGTGACCCAGCTCACAATACACGTAACAAAAAATGGACCTCACCAGTTACAGTCTAATAATACTATTTTCTAATATCTCGTTTTGGCATTGATCTAAATTCAAATCGAACACACGTAAAATCGAATTTAACTTGAATCTCTAAAACACAACACTTCAGTTGTGCCGATTTTTTCCACATTTATCTAGATTGTGCCAGATTTGATAATTTTTTTGCAGATTTTGTTGCACCCCATACTTACTTTTTCACGCTAAGCTCTGGATAATTATCCTTATTTGCAGGTTAACTGGCATGACTAAATATTATTAAAATTTTGATCCGCATTTGGTTTCAGCAGAAAACAATTTTCTCTTAATAGATATTCATTTAAAGTTATCTCGCAAAAATAGAAATCTTTTATCGTTATTGCCCTGCTACCTACTGTAACAACAAACATGACGATTACTACCAATAAACGTCTTTTAAATCATGTATATACATATACATATCCATTTCAGTCCAAAAATATCTACACGGACATGTGTTCGAATATAGAGATTAGTGTGGCACATACGAGGTGTGACAATAAAGTAGTGGGGCTGATTTATTTAGCATTGCATGACAACGTTACATATACTAATAATTACAGGCGTTGAGAAACGTTGCTACAAAACGTGCTAATTAGTTCCTATTGTTGATTAGCCTACACTCTATAAAGTCTTGTAAGAAAAAGACATCTGCTGATTAGTTAAATTATTTAGTAAACTTTATCTAAATAAATCTACATAAATAATACCACAGACTCAAAAATGAAGTAGCTCCAAAAATGAATCAACCCCTAATTTATATCAAAAAGTCAACAAATAAATGTCAAAACAATAATGATACCAATGCGCAAGCGTCAAGCCCAATTTCGATGTCGAAACTTGATCTCGACAAAGCTTGTCTAGTCGAAATCAATTTCTACACAACATTCCGATAGTAGAGGTCAAGATGAGTTACAGAATACCGATTCCTACAATTCCGATCCGAGTTGCTGACCTCTATTCGATTTGACTCATTTCTATTCGATTTATAGTTACAGAATAGGGCTGATTGTGTGAGTAACGGTGTCGAAATATTTGCAGTATGGGCATTTATCTGTATCTGTCTTTCTATGAAGATACACCCTAAAATAGACAATCCACCCAGTTCCTTAGGCTCGGGATCAGCATCTTGGTCCACTGGGAAACATCTTCCGTGTTGTTCCACTCTTCTTGCCATATTTCCAGTGATCTTTCCCTTTCTTCTTTTTTTATGGCTGTTGTCAAATGCTCCCTTCTCTCATAGAGATATCTCCTTTCTACTGCTAACACTTGCAGAGGAACACAACCCGTGATAGTCCACAAAGCCGCCTCAGATACAGTCCCTGTAGGCGCAGGCTACTCGCAACAGACTCGTTCTGCCTACTCTTATCATGAGCCTAATATTAGGTACCTTACCTTAGGTAATTTAAATCCTAAACTGCATTTTAAATAATAATTTGTAAACAGATTAAATTTATAATAAAATGTCTACACGGCGTTGCTTTAGAGCCATATGGATTATTACCTCTTCTTCATCTATTTGAATGTCCTGACGGATAAACATCAAAACTAAACCATTTAGTCTCTCTTCGCTAATACAATTTCTTAAATAAGTCTTTAGTACTTTCAGCGATGAAAATAACCTTTCACATGTACAGATCGTCACAGGTTATTTAATTATTCAATTCTTCTGGATTTTTTGTATTGTGTGTTAAAGACAAGTTACATTTTCCTATTATTCTTTATATATATTTTACTTTATATGCCCTGGGGGGCGGATTTAACCCCCAAAACCTCCCTGGGTGAGCCACTATAACACCCGATCTATTAACAAAGCTGCCTGTGGGAGTTTGGATATGCAGATTAAGTAGCAAAAATAATTGATTATACACAAGGACCTATAATATCCTATGGTTCAGTCTCTTGGTAAACAAAACACAGCATTCTGGAGTAGTTCGAATGCTTAGTGGCATTCAAAGGCTTGCATACTTAAGTGTCATGGGAACCATGAGATTTCTTCATCTTCAGGCGCGAGCAAAAAGCATCACTACCTGACTTGACAATGGCAAGTGCGACCTTGCGAAACTTCGTCAAAATAATGGTTTTTTTCATAACTAAAATTATTCAACGCGGAGTCAAACCCGGAAAATCACAGAAAGCACATATAACTCCCGCAGAAATTTCAAGTGTATAATTATATATTGTAACTATATCTGGCTATTACCATTTTTATAGGTTGAAAATCTCAAAAATGTCACACAGTAACCATTTCTTAAAATACTTTAATTTTTCACCTCGTATAATTATAGTACGTGCCCTAAAAAAAGACCGAGCTCTTTTAAGGTACATTAAAATTTTATCTGTCACCGAGATGACAAAAAATATTTTAGTGTCTTGCATTTGTTTATTTTCATACGGTATACCCTTTTTAAAGATGGTTAACAGGCATCAGTACGAAGCATAAAGTAAGATTAGTGTAAGCAGCATATTATAGCAGTGGTGGTACAATACAAAGGATTTTTATTACATAGCTTATAATAATTTTTGTTATGTTTTAAATATAATACTCTGCTTGCTTAATTGAAACCCATCTTTGGCCCCGAAAAACGTTCTTGGCAAATATATCCATAAATAATTACCACTACAATTAAGACACATATCCCATTGTTTTATCAATCGATGTATAAATACACTCTGCATAAATAATTCTTGTGGTTGTTGCTCATAGAATTTTGTGGCATTTCTTCGTTCGACTGAAAACGATTACCTGTTAACGCCTAATTCAGTGGCTCAAAGATTTGAAAATCGCAAAGCAATAAATCGGGGCTATCGGATGCATGCTCTACTATCTTTCATTTATTTCGTTGCTGATTTTCTTTTACTACTTTGGCAACATCAGGCACAGCATTGTTGTGCAGAAGAATGAGACCACGTGACAGCTTTCCTGGACCTGTTCGTCTTATTTCATCATAGTCGAAAAAAAGATATTTACTTGACCTTGCCTGCAGAAGGTTGACTTTTGAACTTCTTTGGTTGCGGAGAATTTGGGTGATTCCGTTACATAGATGACAGCTTGTTGGATGCCTCAAGATAATGACATCAAGATTTGTCCCCTTTTCTTATCTTCTGTGATGTGTTCTTAGAAATTAGAGACGCTCCTTCAATCCTATTTTTTGCAGAAAATTGAGCATGTGCAATGGCATGATTTAGTAGAAAAGATATTTAATCAAGAACTAGATAATACCCTAGGACTTTTTCAAACCAACGGTTTATCTTACTATCAGTACCTGCCTTACAGTAGGTATACTTGAAAATAACAACTGGAAGTTGTACTGGGACCATATACATATATACAGATTTCTACGACTGACGCCTTCTTTTTCCTACCATTCTTCATCTATCCTCTTTCGATGCTCTCATTCACTTCATCTCTCCATTATCTTTGAGGCCTGTCTCTTTTTCTCTTTACTAGTGGACTTCAATTCGAAATTTTCTATATCAATCTTGTTCAATCGGTTCTTTTCACGTTTTCATACCAAATTAAACGTTTTACTAAATGTAGCTTAGGATATTATATTTTACTGCCATTCTTTTCTTAATCTCTTTATTTTTAATACGATCCAGCCTTGTTACTCTACAGCAGGAGTGGCCAAACTTTCTTTACAGTGTGTCACTATCTGTTTATGAAAAGTTAGTCGTGCCACCAAAAATTTTCTAACAAACAATTCAATAGGTAGGTGGAATTTGTATAAAATAACAAAAAATATATGTAGCTACAATAGTATATTATTCCACGAGCATGTAATGATGGCTATTACTCAAGATGATGAAGTTTGCGACACGAGCGAAAGCGGGTGTCGTAATTCATCAGAGTAAGTAATAGCCATTACAAGCGAGTAGAATACTATACTTTTTCTACGTCCTTTTTTTATTTTAAATAGTAAAAAAATATAATTATCAACTACTCGAGATTGTTTATTACTAGTAGTACAGTACATGTTTATGGTTGATGTGGTTAATGTGGCTTGTGAATCTGAATTTTCTTAATTAAATCTTGACTGTTGGGGTCAATTTTTGATACAGCTAATAAAATTAGATTTTTCAAATGATTATTGGTTAATTTTGAACGATATTGTGATCTAATAACATTTATAATTGAAAACATTTCTTCACAAACATACGTCGAAAATCAGCTGTGGAAACGTATTTCCAAAATTCAATATAATTTGAATTACTTGTACTTGAAACAAGCTCGTTATGTTTATTTTTCAACAAAATATTACTTTGCAAATCTATTATTTCCATTTGGAATTCCGGAAGTTAATTTTTTTTTTTATTTTTTTTTCCAAAAAGTCCTCGCGTGCCACTTCTAGGACACCGCCGTGCCACACCGTGGCACGCGTGCCGTGTTTGGCCACCCTTGCTCTACGCTTCTCCCATGAACTACATTTTGGTTGTTGTAAATTTGTATATGTTTTGTTTGTTTATTACTCAATTCTCTGTTCCGTATGCAGCAGAGAATTGATCTGTCTATCCCATAGTACCACGTCCATTACATGTTTGATACATGTTTTTATCTGTGTTGTCGTGTGGGACCATACTGTGCGTACAGACCAACCAGTTGCACATAATAGACCAGATCTAATACTAGTGAATAAACTTAATAGACAAGCAACCTTAATTGGTGTGACAATAACTAACAAGAATATTCTACGTGTTAAATACAACGAACATATCGTTAACAACAGAGATCTTGAGATATAAGATAATAAAGAATCTGTTAACAAAAAATCTGTTAAAGAACATAAAACAGCTAGGTCTTGATGAATATCTCTATAAGACCATTCAGAAAACGGTTCGGCTTTTAACCTTCAGATGCGTAATAAATTTTTGGGAGATACTTCGATCTATCAGGTCACCTAGGTCTCGATAACACAAAGAGCACCCTCCTGAGCTTACTCGTTTGAGAAAAAAGTGAGAGATGTATGGATTTAATATTTACAGAAATTAGAATTCGATTTATACATACATACTTTCAGTGGCGGCTGGTGTGGTAAAATTTTGGGTAGGCCAAGCCAGCAAATTACATAGCTATGTGTAATCCAGTGACGGGTCCAGAGGGAGGGGTCACGGATTCCTCATGACCCCCCCCCTAACTAATTTTTTAATGATTTCTTCTGCGTTGTATCTAATTTTTTCGATTTTTGATTTTTCATCTAGCAAATCGCGAACAGAAAACGCCCTCTTCTGTACATACTTAAAGGACAGGAAACTACTTAAATGTTCCTTGCAACTGGAATGTTTTTTTAAGGAGGCAGGCATATTTTTTAAATCAAAGTATCCTTCACAATTCTGTACACATTTCTTATTAGAAAATAACAAACACGGCCAACAATATAATCTGTTTTTCGTAATACTTCCAGACAACCATTTGTAGACATCATACCAAGAGCAATTAAAAATACGCACCTTTTTCGCATCTTTTTGGTCAATACGCAATGTTGTAGTAAGCCTTTCATTCATAATAATTTTTTTTCTATCAATTTCAGTTCTTCTAGCTAGATAATGGCGATTCCAATAGTGAAACAACAATGTCCAAACACTCACTAGCAACATTACTATTACTGCAACCTGGTAAAGCGTCATAAAAACTCATTTTTATGTATCAGTTATAAAACAATGTCACATATATATATATATATATATATATATATATATATATATATATATATATATATATATATATATATATATATATATAAGTTGCATACAATCAGGCGATATAGAAATCACGCAAATGTGATTTTTTTTTCTTCGAATTTTATGAATTTTTTTAAATTTATTTGGTCAACCGTGCACTTGTTTGCAATTGTGTTGTTTGTTTAAAAATATGTTACAATTATAGATTATGTTACATATTTTTTTATCACAATTTAAAAGAAAATTTATATTACAATTCGATAATTACGTTACAAGTGACAACGATGGTCATCGTAGGCCCGATCGTCTGGTGCCTAAACAGCATGCATAAACACGACAATATAAATCGTTGTCCGGCAAGCTGCTTTACTTCAAACGCTTTTTGTACGGGGATCTTATGTGAGCTGGGTCGGCCAGTTCCGCTCGGGCCTATTACTGATATTTAAAATGCCTGAATACGATTCGATGCTTTCTGTGGTAATATAATAACTTAGTTGTTTTAACGGACGCTAATGTATTGAGTGATTTAGTACATTTAAAAGTTATTTACATGCATTAACATAATTTTTAAATATATGTTTTTCAATTTTAAAGCTCTTAAAATTATTGGGTAGGCCCGGCCTATCCTGCCTACCCCCAAAAGCCGCCACTGCATACTTTGGAGATCTAATGGCTTGTATAGGATATCGGAGGTAACAAGGAATGCCGATAACATTGTTGCAGTAAAACTCTGCAAAATACCGATAGCTTTTATAAGGAAATTCTACTTTTATGTCCATGCTGTCACCTCTGGACAATGCATGGAGTACATTCGGCTTCGACATCTTCAGCCACATATTCGTGGATTTCAAAGCTGCATAGGACTTTGTTAATAGATATAAAATTCTCCTGACTATATTGCTCGTGTTGGTGTTACCTTGGTTCCTCGTTGACTTAAAATAACAACGTTAGCAAATAAATTAAAAAAATGATAGTGTTTGTCTATAAGTATGACTATGGCTTGAGAACACAGATGGTCTCATAAGTACCCAGAAAAATTAAAGCGACCTTCTATAGAACACTCATAAGACCAGTGCTAACATATGGAGCAAAAACGTGGTCACATGTAAAGAATAACCAAGAACTGCTTAAACATTTCGACGAAAAACCCTAAGAAAAAGATATGAAGAAATAAAAACGCAAGGTTTGTGGCGTAGACGTTTCAACTTTGAGTTGTACAGACGTCTTTTTGGAACCTGACGTTGTAAAATTCATTAAGCCAGCACGCCTAAGGCATGTCATAATACGAAAGGAAGGTACAACAGTCACAAACGTTTTTTAACAAAGGGGGTTAATGGGAAAACGACCCAGAGGAAGACCAAAATTTAGTTATCAACATAGAGATTGATTTAAAATCTATTGGATTTAGAGCATGGAGAAGAGTTGCCAGAGACAGGGGTGAATAGATGATTATTCTGAAGAAAGCTTTGGCTCATAACGGGATGTGATGCCACTGATAATGATGATCACATAAATTATTCAGCTGAGTAAATAAATTAATGCATTTAATTGGCTTGCAAATATTAGTAGTAATCCAGATTTATTGTTTAAGTATAAAATTCAAAAAGCCAATTACATCCGTAACGTAAATGATAAAAAAAATATTTTCTGTCAAAGCTATATACAAAACAAGAATTTTAATAAAAGAAAAAATGGTACATGGAACATCATAAATAGCCAAAGAGCAAAAATAGAAACCACACTAAGTTGACTATTATTGTTAAAGAAAGTTGACTAATCCGATGGCAAAAATAGCAAATAAATTTTAATAATCATTAATTATAATAATTAATAATATTAATTTGACAACTACGACAATTATTACATTTTTTACATCTGAGGTATAGTTTATTTCACGAAAAATGGTTGAGTGCTTAATGATTGCAATAAAACCCGACCGCAAGTACCCCAGCTTAGTCAACATTAGTTGAGCAGGTAAGTATTCAGGTAAAATTGAAGCTACTGTGGAGTATCGTTAGCTTGTTTGTATAATAAATTCCTGGTAGTATAAAAACGATTAAAAAATCGTATAAAATTATAAAAACGATTAGAATACATTTTATTTCATAAAGTTGTAAACATTTTAACAGTGAGTTTCACTATCAATGGTTGATCTTTTAATGACCATAATAAATTTGTTGATCGTTAAGTATTTCCTGGAATAATTATACAGGTTCCCTCTATTCTGTATAATTTGTAAAAGTATATAAAACCGATGAGTAATTTTTAAATATACATTTTGTTTCATTTAGTTGAAAGTGTTACAAGTGTTACCAGTGTTACCAGTGTTATACCTATTTATACCTATAAAACAGCATTATGTGGCGTCCGTGGAAAAACATTGATGGTGCTTCTTCCAGTATTCCAGCAAAGAAAAAGCATTTATCTGCTGACACTAGAGAAATCGTAACAACAATATATAGTTCTTTAATTACAAGAGGACTTACTGCTAATACTGCTGCCAGTGAAATATTTGATTTAACGAAAATACCTCTAACCACAGTGAAAAGAATTACATCAAATCCCATTAAGTCAAGAAGGAAGCGTAAGGATGCCGGTTCTACCAAATGTATTAACGAAAGTGATAAGGATTTAATAAGACGAAAAATTTACACAATGTACGAAGAGCAACGGATATCTACATTAGATGCTTTAAAACAACGGCTTACTAATGATGATACACAAACAAACTGTAGCCGCATTAGTCTTTGGAGGATTTTGTCTAAAATGGGCTTCAGATATCGTACAATTGACAAAAGGCAAGTGCTTATGGAGTCTTATCGTTTACAAAAGTGGCGTACTGGATATATAACTTCCATAAGAAAGTACCGTACAGAAGATCGACCAATAATTTATCTGGACGAGACATGGTTTAACACTCATGAAACACCATCCAAAGGATCGTCCGATTCTTCCAACAGGTGTCAATCAAAAGCTCCATCAAACAAAGGGAAAAGAATAACAATTTTACATGCAGGATCAGAAAATGGTTGGGTCCCAAATAACTTATGGCTTTCTGGAAAAAACATTAAAGACTCCTGCGTGGACTACCATGAGGATACAACCTACCTACCTACCTAACCTAACTAATAACTATATACCTAACCTTCCTCAAAATAGTGTGATAGTAATGGACAATGCAAGTTACCACAGTCGTCAATTACATAAGTCTCCAAATGCAAATAACACGAACATTGAAATTCAAAACTATCTGTTAGAAAACGATATATATTTTGAAGAAAGTTATTTAAAAAATGAACTGTTAGAAGTGTTAAAATCATTTCCTATTAAAAAAGTATATGTTTGAGATGCATTGGCCGAGGACATGGGACATACAGTGTTAGGGCTTCCGCCCTACTATTGTTTATTTAATCCCATAGAGCATATGTGGCACCAACTAAAGTCAAATGTTAGGTCACAAAATGTTTCTCCGACTTTAAGTGGTAGTGTAGTCGAATTAATAAGGAAATGTGTTGATGATATCTCCCCAGAAAGTTGGAAAAATTCAGTACGCCATGTAATGAACGTAGAAAATTCATATGTTACTTTGAATCACATAATTAAACCAATTGTTATTAATCTTGAAGAGGATAGCGACAGCGAAACAGAATTAGGTATTTAGGAATTCATAAATATATTTTGGCTATTTTGGGTATTTTTTTTTGTAAATATTAACTTGTATATATTTTTCTATATTTTTTTTCAATTCATCTATTTTTTGTACATTATGTATTCGTTTGTATGTATATACTGTAAATAGAACTATTATTACTGTACATTTTTAAACTACTTTCTTTATGTTAAAAATTGTTCAATTATCAAGTATATTCACTTGAACAATCTGAAAATACCATATGAAATAATTTAATAAATTTTTATAATCGTGTATTACACAGCTACCAATGAAATATATTAAATAACAAACTTTCTGAAGTGCGACCCTGTGTACTTCGGTAGTTTATTGAGAGACTCTTGTATACACAATAGGATCAACTCAGGTAACCATTAAGCACTCAACCATTTTTCGTGAAACAAACTATAACACTATTTTATGTTGAAAATGGGATATATCTCCTAAGTACATTATAACTAAGTTGGAATTAACTAAATCGTCAAACTGAGAATGTTAAATTCCTTAGTGATTTTAAATCAGGAGTGATTATCCCATTCTTTAAAAAAATATGATAGAGTAGCTGGTACAATAGACTAAAATACAGGATGCTCCATTAAAAAAAGTTTGTTGCACCCCGTCAATATGTGTGTCCGTATATATTTGAAAATATTTTCAAAGTATGGTTCTATCGATGCTAAAACTTTTACCTCAAAAATTTTTGTCGTATCTCTTACGACAAATGGTAATTGGACTTTCTCACACCAATGCCGCACTCTGTAAGTATATTTTGGGGTTTGATTGCTCATTTGTAAATTCTACAAGTCTTTGCCAATCTATAACAAAGGGAAAATAGCATTCACCTACTTAAAACTAAATTAAAAACATGTCTAATCCAATTAAGCATCCCTACCTTAACTTCTACTGATAAGAAACTGTGGTTATTGAGGGCTAACGGGTTCTAATCATTATAATACTAGATATGTTATATATATGTAAAAATTTGTATCCTATATTATTGTGTAATCATATTGGATGAATAAAAAATTTCTATTATATTATTATTAAATTTTTTTAAAATAATAAGGGTTGGTTTAGCCACTTACCAACCAATTACTTATATTGATTCTGTTACTAGCAGGACGTACTTGGAATTCAAAAGAATAAAGTGAGCAGAAGTGTTCTACAAATTCTGTTTCTAATTGTGGTGTGGTAGTGCCGAGTGCCCTATTTACATATCTATCAAAATCAGGGCCTCAAAGGGTTATCATGCTAAGCAAGAATAATTAGATGATTGAACTGGCCATTTTGTATCAGTCATCCGCACACTATTTGTTAATTGCCATCAATTAATTATCGTTATTGTGCGTTGACATTCACCAAATCATTGTTCTCTACCTATTTGCATATGTAAATATTATTTCGAATGTGAAATTTGTTCAAATTCTAGACCATTTTGTGCATATTAATATTCCAAATTTACATTTGTTATATGCGACAAAAATTTTAATTGACATATATTCGAGAATATATATATATATATATATATATATATATATATATATATATATATATATATATATATATATATATATATATATAATGAGAAGTATATTTTATAGGAGCTATAACTTTTCTAGATTTAAATGTATACCAGCAAAAAAAAAAAAACAAAAATCCAATGCAATGTTTGTTTCACTTTCTCACTTTTCATATATTAATCCTATATGATTCTAATTACTGGTCACCTACTTTCTAGAATTTTAGCTTAATTTTAATTTATTTTATTTAAAGAATCATTTATCTCTTCTATTTATTGAAATAACTTTTATTTAGAAATTTGAAATTTGAAATAATTTTTATAACATTTATCAATTGTTAATGCAAAATAAAGGACAATTTCCAACTTTTTAAAATAACTTTAACTTTTTGATGAAATATACATAGGATATATATTATTAATTGGTTGAACAATGGAGTTTTCTCTTTGAAATTAATAAGGAATAAAATGGATTAATATAATCTCTCTTTTGACCAGTAGTACAATTTTAATTTTCATGTTTTTTTTGGAATGTAAAACATTACCATGGCAATCAATTGTGATGTAATTGTTATTTTATTTGTTAAGGAAATCAGTGGACAATTTGATTGGTTATTCTCCTCTAAATGTTTAAATGAGTTGATGAAAATATTTAATAATAAAGAAATAAAATATAGAATAAAGAAGGAATTTACTTACCAACACCCTCTTACAACAATTTACTTCAAGTACTAGCAAGAAGCGTGACTATCTGCCTTGACAATGGCAAGTGCGACATTGCCGAAACGTCGTCGAAACAAACCCACCCAGAAAACCACAGAAGGCACATTGTATCTCCCGCGGAAATTTCAAGTGCAACATATATACAGAGTGAGTTTTTAGTGTGACATCGGTCGATAATGGACCGTGGAAGTGATGACGTAGATTTTATTGACATCTGTCAGTTTCACTTTCCAAACAAACCTTGTTTAGTGTGGATAATTTGTATTTTATGTTATTTTTTCATTTTTTTTTACAGAATCTTTCCGCTTTTTGCAATATCTAACTATTCTAATAGTTACTACAACAATTTTACAAGGTTGTGTAAATAATAAAGCATGTTGTTTTATAAAAATAGCAATAAAATGCATGTATCAATAAAGTAAGGTTAGAATGTCTTTAATTTAAACTTTTAAACTATATTTCATAGAAATAGAACACCGAATAATGATGGTATTATCGTAAAAAACACTATACTTAAAAGAAAAAGCAACAGAGGAAGCAAAATGTTAACTTTATAGAAATTAAAAAGTCTTGAGATTGGGCATTTCAACTTTTGTTTGGAAAGTAATTGACAGTTATGACGTCACACTCCCACTGTCCATTCCATTGTGGTATGAGATATCCAAAAAACTTATTTAGGAAAAATGTAGGTAATGTTATTCTCCATACTTAGAAAATATGTGGAATTCTACAGGGTGGTTAATAACTATGTGGTATAGCAAACATCATCATTATGATCATCCAGCCCCATTTTCACATCCATTGTTGGATATAGGCCTCCTCCAAACGTCTCCAGTTCTCTCTATCTCGAGCTGCTGCAATCCAGTTTGTTTATATTCTCCTTAGGTCGTCGGTCCATCGGGTGGGTGGTCTGCCTCGACTTCGCTTGTCGGCTCTTGGTCTCCACTCCAATAATCTCTTCGTCCATCTTCCGTCTTCCAATCTAGCAACATGTCCAGCCCACCTCCACTTTTGTTTATTGATTCGCAGTATACTATCGTCTACGCCAGTTCGTCGGCGTATCTCCTCATTTCTCACGCGATCTTTCAAGGTCAGGCCCAGCATTGATCTCTCCATTCGCCTTTGTGTTACCCTCAGTTTTTCGGCAGTAGCTTTCGTTAAAGTTAGGGTCTCTGCTCCGTAGGTCAAGACTGGTAAGATGCATTGGTTAAATGCCTTCCTTTTCAGGTGAATTGGGGTATTTGTTTTAAAAATGTCTCTCATCCTTCCATATGCCGCCCATCCCAACGTGATTCGTCTATTTAGCTCGCAGGTTTGGTTGTCTCTGGTTATTCTGATTTCATGACCCAAGTATGTGTATTTATCGATTAATTCTACCTTGTTGTTATTGATCTGTATCTCTTCGCTGGGAACCATATTGGTCATCATTTTGGTTTTCTCGAAATTTATCTCCAGCCCAGTTTCTTGTAGTATGTAATTCAGTTCTTGGAGCATGTCTTTGATCTCTCCCAGATTATCTGACAGAAGCACGATATCGTCCGCAAAACGTAGATGGTTTAATCTTTCTCCATCGATGGATATTCCTTTCTGTTGCCATGTTAGTCTTTTAAATGCATACTCAAGAACGGTAATGAACAGCTTTGGTGACATGGTATCACCTTGCCTGACTCCCTTTTTTATCTTTATTTTGTTAGTTGCTGAATGTAGACTTATGGTTGTTGTGGCATTTTCATATATATCATATAGCAAACATACAAGTTTTTAAATGGGATACCCTATATATTTTTTCATATTTATGTTTCTCTCATAATTCTTGTTCTTATAATATTGGTCTTTGCATTAGTATACAGAGTATTTAACAAGTTTTGACTATTTTTATTTCAAAATCCCTATGAAATCAACACCATGTATATAAAGAAGTAATGCATAAACAATTATTTATTTTATATAATAAGGTAAGCAAAATTTAGGCCAGGGAAATAAGCAAAAAAAGTACCCTGTTTTTGACACTCGTCCGGCCAGGCAAACGTAAGTTGTTTTGAGTAGAATGGACCTCTGTAACAAAAACCTATATGTTTCCTGCAGTCGATTTTTTGGACTTAATTAGTTATTAACAAATTAAGGTCAAAAAACGGAAACTTTTTACTTTTTTCATCTATCAGCAAAAAGTGAAGCATTTTAAACAAATTTTACAAGAGAAGAAAGTTTTAAGACATATAGAAGCCTTTAAAATGGCGTTTTCTAAATGTTTCTATCCTTATTTGTTGCTTAGGAAGTTGCAAAATAGATAAAAAATTTCGCTTTTTTAAAAATGTTAATAACTTTTTGAAAATTAACTTATAACATGTATATTTCATGTAATGCTGTGCAATGTTGCAAAATAATTTGCAAAAACATTTTTTGCTTATAAACAATTAGAATAACTTTTTAACCATTGCCTGTAAGAATATTATTTTTTTATATTTAAAAAGCCTGAATTTTTTCACAAATTAAAAAAAAATTGTCCTAAAATAATTTGGGACAAAGTTAGCCTCTTTTTTTATTTAATTCATAGCAGCTTTATTTATAACAATTAAGAAATCTTATTAGCGTTATTTAAAAGCACATACTTTATAGTTTTATTGTACCAAATTTTAAAAATATTGCCGTGTAATGGAATCGTCCACAAAGCTTCAAAATGTGTTCTTTAAAATCGGCCGGCTTAGAAACTCATTGGAGCTGAGGGGAGGGGGAAGGCGCTGTTAACTGTATCTCTGGTCCTTTTTTATGTATTTCAACTTCAACGTTTGTTTTAGAACTCGTATGTACTTTTTGCGTACATCACGAATATGCATTTCAATAAATAAATTGTCAAATAAACCACCTAATTTGTATAAAAAATTTATTTTTTGAACAAATTAGGTGATTTTTTTTCGTAATATTTAAGGTATGTAGACTTCTTTAATAAAATTGTAAAAAATTTATTAATAATTTGATATAAATAAATTTCTGTTCATACAAATTTTACTTATAAATTTTTTTATCCTATTTATGTAAATTTATCAATCTATTTTTTACAATATTGTAAGTAAATCTAATCTAATACATATAACTTTTTCATTACAATAGTTGCAAGTATTCAAATATACATTCAAAGATCATGTTATTCACAAAATGAAATTTTTACATGTTGTAAGGGATTTCCCTAGTGTCGAGTAAATGGACCATTCCATTTTGTTTGACCATTTTGTTTCGCTAATTAAATGAAATGTTTACAATATTTCAAAATTATACTGAAGGCAACAATTCAAATTCACAATAAATTCAGAAAGGGAAGGAAAAAAGAGAATCAGAAGGAGAAAGTGTACAAAGGAATAGTTTTATTTTTATAAAACTCTATTTTTAACTTAATTTATTATTAGGATTACATTACCAATAATTTACAAGTATAGGTACCTTATAATTTTTTCAATAAAATGTTAATAACTAATATTGTTCTGAAGCTATTTTCTTGTGGTATCTTAATGCCATTTCCTATTTTTTAGGTAATAAGCCACCATTAAGTTTATAATAAGTTTATTTTTGACGTTTAGATTTCTACTTCGGAAATCTTTCTCAAAATACAGGACATTAATAAATTAATCAAATTTTGTTTTACAACATGACAACATTAAACATATATTTTAAAGTAGATCACTTTAAAATAATATTGCCAATATTAGTGAGTTGCATTCCTGGGACGACTTTATTGTAGGATAGTTCATTCGATTACACGAAATTAACTCTAACTTAAGAATGGCCATCAGAAAAATTATTTTAATTAATATTTCCAAAGCAATACTATTTTTAGAAACAATTGAATAGGACAATTTGTTGTTTTCATAAAATCTATGATAAATAAATTCTTTGCAATTTTATTACGGAACTATAAATTAATTATAAATACCTATTTATGTTTTCAAATAAAAATTATCTCAAATATTACAATAAAAATTGAAAAAAATTTTTTTAAAACAAATTAGATAGTTTATATAACAATTCATTTATTGACATAATGCATATTCGTAATGTACGCAAACATTACATACAAATTAAAAAAAGGAACGTCGAAATCCATAAATAAGAACCAGAGATACAGCCAACAGCTCCTTCCCCTCCCAACGGCTCGTGTGAGTTTCGAAGCCAGCCGATTTTAAGGATCACATTTTGAAGCTTTGTGAGCGATTTCATTGAAGGGCAATCCTTTTAGAATTTGGTAAGTTAAAACTATAAAGTATGTGCTTTTAAATAACGCTAATTAGATTTCTTAATTTGTATAAACAAAGCTGCTATGGATTAAAAAAAAAGAGGCTAACTTTGTCCCAAATTATTTTAGGATTTTTTTCTTTTAAATTTGTGACAAAATTCAGGCTTTTTGAATATAAAAAAAATAATATTCTTGCAGGCAATGGTTAAAAAGTTATTCTAATTGTTTATAAGCTTAAAAGCGATGTTTTTGCAAAATTATTTTGCAGTATTTAAAATTAATTTTTTAAATTTTTTTTAATGTAAATAATAGAACCAGTCGTCTTCTTGCAGAAACCACCCTTACAATTACTAAAACTATATAATTTTCTGACTTATATTGTTGCAAAAAAAATTAATTTGGGATAAACAAATAAAATAACTTTTAAACTATTTGACTGATCACTTTGAAATTTTAACCATATTTTAAGCACTACAAGACACAGCATTTCATGAAATATGCATGTTATGAGATTATTTTCAAAAAAGTTATTAACATTTATAAAAAATCGAAATTTGTGATCTATTTTGCAACTTCCTAAGCAACAAATAAGCATAGAAACATTTAGAAAACGCCATTTTGAAGGTTTTTATATGACTTAAAAGTTTCTTTTCTTCTAAAATTTGTTTAAAACGCTTCACTTTATGCTGAAAGACGAAAAAATAACAAAAAATTTCAGTTTTTTGACCTTAAATTGTTAATAACTAATTAAGTCCAAAAAATCGACTGCAGGAAACATAGGTTTTTGTTACAGAGGTCCATACTACTCAAAACAACTGTCGTTTGCCTGGCGGGACGAGTGTCATGAAAAAATGCTTATTTCCCTGGGCTAATATTGTAGTTTTTAAATTAAGTTTAATTGAAATCATAAATCATTGACTAAAATTTGTTTACAGGGTGAACTACCAAACAAAATTATGATTTTCTCAGTTTTTTTTTATCGACCGACGTCGCACTAAAAGCATACCCCCTATGTATGTATATATATATATATATATATATATATATATATATATATATATATATATATATATATATATATATATATATATATATATATATATATATATGTTCGGATAAGTTTCCGCGGTCAGATAAATGAAAATTACTGAGTTCTCGGGAAGAACCGCGTTGAGAATTTAAAACTCGACGTTTCGGCACCCATTTTGGAGCCATTATCAAGAGTGATACGGTTCGGTTCGAGTTCGGGGTCTCAATCTGCCTACTCCACTCACTCGAAACGTACCAGTATCGTGTTCTATATTGCAAGAACTGTCTCTCGGCACTGAGGTCTCAATCTGCCTACTCAACCTGCCTACGTCACTCGACACTGTATATACGACATAATATAAAACCCACCTAAAACGAAAATCAAGAACACTCCTATTTCGTACACACGATTATTTGTTTGACAATTGTGTCATATAATTACACATTAACCGATGAAATAAAATACAGACAGTTAATCTGGTTTGGACGTGTAAAAAGAATGCCTGATACAAAACTTTCCAAAATATTTATTGAATTTCTACAATTACGAGGGTGTTGCGAAAAAAACTAGAGGTAACATGGAATCACCCTGTTAATACACCGTACAATGAAATTATACACATGTACGAGAAGGTAAATATATCTCTGAAATTAAAGTAAAACTATATTTAAAAAAATGTAGAGCATTTATACCTACATACATAATAAGACAGCCAAGTCTTTTATGTAATAGTAACGAGGTCTCAACGTAAAACAAAAATATTTTCGCTATTATCCCGAACTTAAGATTGTTTTGGTTGTGCTTGTCCAGAGTGATTTATGGAGAATTAAGTTGGTAGCTGTAATATAGTGGACGAGATTAAGTGTTGTTCGGTCCGATAGCGGGAAAATATATAAAAATGTGTTTGGCAGCAAATCAAGTACATGAAAAGTCCATATAGAAAATTAATTCGGTTTATCCCCGATCCACCAGCTTCCACACAAAATCGGAAGAGAAAATAAAAAGATTAAAAAGATGAGTAAGTTCGAATCGAATGATTGTTCGCGCCTGTCCCTTACACGTGTCAACTACAGAGATACAAAATAATAGGGGGCTGACATTGTCAAAGAAACAATTGAATGATGTTTGCTTCATGTATTACAGATTTTTTATCCACCCTCAGATTCTGTTAATACGTATTATTTTAATGCATTCGCTGATTTGTTGCTCTCACACATCCAAAATTAATCAAGGGGATTGGTGGACTTCAATCAGGGTTTTACGTACGGGGTCAGCGCTATACGTCAAACTTTTTATTTGTTAGTAAATGAATAAGGGTCTGTATTTCGTCAATTGTACTTGATCTTTTTTGGTATTGCTTTTATTCATAATTCATATTTTGGCCCGCTTTGTCTTTAAATAACCAATTAAGAGTATTACTTAACTTTGCAACAAAAGGTTTGAATTAATAAAAATGGTCATTAGTAATAATAAAAAAGTTTATGAAAACAAAATATTTATTTTTAATTTTCGCAGAATATCGTCAACTCGATATATTTGGCTGTTAGCTTCTTCAAATTAAGACACATCGGTTTCGATAGAAGATTCTTAAGGCCCGATTATTTTATCTGCTGTTTACTGTCCAGCGGATAAGATGGATAACTAAGCTCATCATTTCAATGAATATTTTAAAATGCTTGGACCTTGTTTCATTAATGCTGGTGATTTTAATCGTAATAATCATGAATGGAGCTCCAGATTCATAACCTCACGTGAGAGAAAATTATTTAAAAGTATAAATGAGAATCAGTTAACTCATCTCTTTACTAGAAAGCCTACCTACTGGCTAACCGCAAACAAAAACCCGATCTGATTGATTTCGCTGTTTAATCCCTTATCATGTCATTTCTGTTTCTTCATAGACCTACAGAGCCAAATTTATAATACTTCTAAACTTTTTTTATTCCTTCAGAAAGATCTAACAATAATAAAATCTCTTCAAAGAAAGACCTACCAATAAATGATAGGTTACAGATAGAATAAACTGGAACTATTACATGGTGGAGGGTGTGGGAGTCCTCTATTATTTAATAAATGTACTGCAAATTTGCACAAAGTTCCCATCAACAGTACTAGATTTAAACTAATACAATATGCTGACGATTTTCTTTGGTATTGAAAGAAAAAATCATATGATAACTAATTAGAAAAGATACAAGGCTATATTAATATACTGCTCAAACAATACGGATTTGAAATTCCTTCAAAAAATGCTGAATTTTGTCTGAATTTGCAGTCGACCAAAAATATTCCAAAAATAGGGACGATAAAACATAAATAAATATTTAGGCATCATTCTTGACCGTAAATTGACTTATAAATTAAACAATAAAAAAATAAATTTCATATATCTATAATTTTATTATTTAGGTAAAATAGAATGTAATATTTTCTATCTTTTAATATATTTTGTGATGCACCATTCAAAATTGACGCCTTACATTGTTATAATAATATAACATGATAGAGACATAAGATTTTTCGTAGAGGCAGACGACCATGGCTTCCAAATGTTACATTACCAAAAAATGTTTTCGGTCACTTGATCTATGTAATGTATTCTAGACTATACTAAACTCTATCTACTATCTGGAACCCTAACACTTTAGACTACCTATTGAAAGAGAATTTGGCGAGTGCGCCGAGGATAAAATGTGACCAAAAGCTTGGCTTATTCAGAGCGCTAGTAGAAATCTATAAATTAATTCTGGAATTGTGTTCCTGTCGCATGTCACTTAAATATTATGTTTATGGGATTAAGCCACAATTGATTGGAATGAAAATTACATTTTTAATTACTGGTTGAGGTTTCAATTTTCACTTCGAAAATCGTTTCCAATAAAGATTATTTTTGAAAAATTGTGCGAAAAATATAATCAACAAGTTGTTAAGCGGGTTATGTTCTTCAAAACTGACGGTTGACTCACTTGGCCTCGATCTTGTAGGCAAGAACCAGAAAAATACTTTTAGTTAAAGAATTTAAGGGTCGTGTTTGTGGCCTCGGATATCAAATTCTGATTATTTTGGGTTTTTGTATTATTTATAATATGTCTTCAACTTTCTATTAATCCGCTAAAACTTCTTCTTTTAGTATTAGCAACCAGAACCTACTACATTCTGCTGACGGGTTTGCTACACATGTTTCTTCATTAAGTAAAATCAGAGCCGTCTCTTTGCTTTTTTTTCTTTTTTATACCTGTTTCTTTTATGATTATTGATTCATCTTTTCATTGTATTCTATGCTCATTGTTTCAGGCATCTGTATCTGTAGAGTAGGGAAGGCGAGTTAACTCACATAACACTTAGTGACCACAATTGACCTATTGTGCATCCTCCCAGGGAGCTGTCGTCCCTAGCTTATTCCCTAGCTTATTAAGATCTCCCTTATATGGGCAGGTACGGGTCAGTGTTCACGGAACGTCTACTCTCGTATTAATGATAACTACTGGCAATGACCAGTTAAAAAACCAACTGTCAAGCGTTTTTCCTGGTAATTCTCAAGTTCTTCTTTGATACTGACTTTTCAAGGTTACTTGGTGTTTCCCTGGCAAGTCTAAATCCTTGCCCTTCTTCCCATCTTTTCACGGTTTGCGCGTGGGAGTGACATTTGACAATTTCCAAGATTGTTTTCGTTGACCAACCAAAAAGATTCCTAGGTGCTAAGAGTCTTAGTCCTGCCAACTTCCTAGCTACTTGGTCAGCAATGCGGTTGCCTTTATTTCTATTTTCTTCTTTAATCCACCTCAGGGTGATGTTATTATCATCCAAATCATGGCACTCTTATCCTAGTGACTCGTAACACTCCATTACTAACCCTGATGTGACACTGTGTTTTTCTGCTGTCTGTGTAGATTATTATGGTTTTCCCAGCTATACCTTTTTGGGTTATCTCTTTTGCAGCTATGAGATACCATCTAGTTCCTTCTGAACTAGCTGTCATTTTTGCCCATACCCCACTTTATTCTTAGGTTCGATGATCTGGAGTATCTCCCACATCCTGAGCCTTTTCTCATTTTGGCGCCATCTTGTTTCGATTTTGTAGTGTTTGTCAAAAACAAAGTTAGGTTTAATGAGTCGCAGCCTACCTGTAACAGAGGTAGCGCAACCAGCTCTCCCCTCCAGAAACGAGTACCCAATTGACTCATTCCTCATGAAGGTTTGCACTCGCTGAGGGCAGTCGCATCATTGTCACCAGTGCCACCTCTTTTACCTATATATCTAGAGGAAGTGATGCCAATGAGCAACTTCAATGCAGCAGTTGGAGTTGTTTTCATGGCATCTGTAATTTTTAGCAAGCCATTCTTTGAATTTGGTTTAGTTTGCTGATTGCTGTTGCCTGTAGCAGTTTTGGTACCCAGGTAATAGATCCATAAGTTAGCATTGGCATTAGTCGACACTGCTCATAGGCAATATATGCTCTTCTACCATCCAAGTAGGAGTTCCATGATAATTTCCTGTCAAAAGTAATACCAACGTATTTCACCTCATCATAAAACTTTCCATGTAGTTTAGAATCCTTGGGGGTATTAGGACCATGATTCTTTTTTTTCTGGCAGACCATCTCGAACTTCTTAGGATTTACAGATAGTGAGAGTTTCTTATACCATGTTTCTATTAGTCGGAGAGCAACTCGTAATCTGTCACATAGTGTGTTCTCGTCAGATAATCTCGTCTGCATAGGCTATTGTGTAGAACCCGTGAAAGCTGAGTTGATCAACCAGGGTGTCTAAAACTGTGTTCTAGTCTAATATCAGAGTTAGCAACCTAACCAAGTAAGCCATAGCTTATTTACACCTTCTTTTACCAAAATATGCATTGAGAATGGCTTGCAGTTGTCTTAAAATGAAAATATGTAGTTACTTACAATTTTAGAGCAAACTCGACCAAATATTTTTCGACCATTCAGATTTAATTCAGGATATGGCTGAATCCAAGCACTTAGTTTGGACTTTGCGATATAAACAAATTAACAAAGTCACGGGTTACGTAATAAAATTACACCATAAATAAACTTTTAAAATTTGCCTTAATACAGACTCTTTCACTGTTTGACGCGAAAACTCTAAATGAAACGAATGTAAATTTTGAAAATTCGTACAGCTACTTATTCCTAAAAGCTTCACACAACCTTCCATCCCTTTTGGATTTCGGAAAAATCCGTCCAACTAAAAGTGTTTGTGTATGTGTATTTTTGTTTTGTTTTTTAGGGTTGTTAATTGTGCACACGTTCACGTAATACCTTTTATTACAATAGCCAGTACCCCCAAAATAATTAAAAGAAACAGGATTCATTACTAGGGGAACTTGAATGAACAAATTCGAGAAAAGGCCGACACATTCAGAAAATATTGGCATTAAACATTTTTTTTATAAAAATATGCAGATTTACAATTTCTCGTAAAAACATGAAATTTATGCAAAATATACCAGACATGCAAAAAATGCATATATTCCGGATATGTTTTATCTAAAAATTGACTTGCCCTATATCATTGTGTGATCATATTGGATGAATCAAAATTAAGGATTGTATACATATTTAAATTTTTCAATAATAACTTTTGCTCTTTATTACTCTTATATGTTAGTTGAATGAATTGAGTCTTTGGAATTGCCAAGGCGTATCTTTAATGCTATATCCGGTATGTATTGTTTGATATAGGGATCGGTTTGATGAGAAAACCAACAAAGAAATGTAAGCAGATTACTATGCCCTGACCAAATATCATACACAATCCCGGGCAGCTCTAATAAATACAACATCTTTGTGGTGAAAAAGCGAATGGAACGAAAACAGACACACGCGTCTCAGCATCAAATAACTAATACCCTCATTCTTATCCCTGCAGACAAATAAAGTTTAAGTCACGTGTTGTTCACGCCATCATTACAACGCTTCAATGGGGTGAAACGTTTTTTTAGCCGCATTACAATTAGATCGAATAGAATATGTTATTAGAGAACATGATATTTACTCCAAGTCAAAGCTTTGCTTGATTAGACATCGGCAGTCATGACGGTATCTTAAAAAATAAAAGGGGTGGAACTGATTATTAAACAGTACACGTCGTGTGATTTTATGTTAGGGATTAGTATTTCACATACAAATCAATAAAGCCAGTACCAATTTCTTTAGTAGGATTTGAAACAAGGTATTACAATTGCAATGTGTATTATGGTAATCCATTATTAATGAAAAGAAATATTTAATTTTTAACGCACAATAGTACTTAAAATGTAAGTTCTGGTTATTAGTTCGGGTTGTTTCGGCCCTACCGATGAAAACAATATTCTGATTCGATTTTTTGCATAAACTTACTTTAAATATAACACATTTGCTTGTTGCCGTAAGGAAATCATAGTCAAACATTGTTTGAACATTTTCTTATTGGTAAAGTTGGTTTTTATTTCCTTAAAATAATTTTTTTTAGGCTTTTAATTCATTTTGAACAGTCTCTTTAACGTTATTCGTCAACGTTGTACTTTCGCATATGTTTTCGCAACCAACTTTAACATGCTTGGTAAGTCAAAGATTAACCCGCTAAACAGCTAAGTGCTAAAGCCACAAAAAAGTCAAATATTCTTTTTAAACCTTTTTTTGTGTGTTTTGATCAAAGGTTTTTTATTTAATAATTTTTTTTTTGAAAAAAGAATGGGTATCCTGCCGAAACGTATCATAGACAAACGAAAAAAGCGAATAGTATCATAGACAAACTTTAATATAAACATACGTCCAAGAAATACTACTAAAAAAATTTAATAAGGTTCAAGAACCAAAGAGTAAATGCAGACAGGGCAAAAATATGCCTTTCTACCATGCTATTGGAACTAATATTGAAATAACCACCTTCCAACAGCTGTAATTCTACAAAAAATTATTGGCTAAAAGAGTAAATCAATAAAATCGTAAAATTTTTGTTCTTAAATGTAAAACGGAGAATTTAGTACCAAATTTTTTAAATTTAAATATAGGGTAAAATACCCAGTGATTGACCATATTTAATATTTGTGTCAGTCATTGGCCCCCATTAAAAAGCTTTTAAGAACAAGGCACCACTGTATAACTAATACTAAATACCGCTATCAAATTCGTCTTTCAACATCCAAGGCCACTTCTAGAAAATTTCGTTGTCAAACAGTCGTCAACAAAACAAGAAAATGTTTTGATGAACTGGATTTTCGAAAATCATGGAAAAGGGTTTTCACGTCGAAAGGAAGATGTGAAGGAATCAGTTAAGCAGGTTCTTAATAATATAGTAAGTAGTATAATAGAAGATAATCCTTTTATTAACAATCGTCCTGGAGAAACTTGGTAAAAAGCTTTCCTACGAAGAACTCCCGAGATTTCTTTGCTTACAGCAGAAGCTGTAACCATGGCTAGCGCAAATGTTTCGGAAAGTGACATAAGAAAATGGTTTTTTGAAATTAAAAGTTTTTTCATAGAAAAAAGCGTTACTCTACCTCGATCGTATTATGAATGCAGATGAGACATGTTTTAATCTGTGCCCGAAAAACAGTAAAGTTCTAGCTCCTAGGGGCATCAAATGTTTATAAAGTGAAACATGCATCATCTAAATCTACCATCACTGTGATGTTTACTTTTACGGCATCTTAAGGAATCACACCACCGATGGTCGTGTATCCATATAAGCGGCTTCCTGCAAACATTGGCAAGTCTGTTCCTGGTGAATGGGGCATTGGCCTTTCTGATACGGGCTGAATCAGAATTAATGTGTGATTATATTGAAAACATACTTTATCCGCGTTAAAAAAAAGGTGAATACGTCTTTTCCGATCATTTTGTTTTTCCGACGGTCATCGGACACACATGACGTACAACCTTAGTACCTTGTGTAAAAAACTAAGTATTGTTTTAGTATGTCTATATCCGAACTCTACGAGACTTCTTCAACTGGCAGATGTGTCAGATTTTAAGCCTGACAAAAACCTGATCAAAAGTGGATGAAAGAAGGCTGCTATACAATGGAGACGAGATCATCATTAAGAGACATTATCAAAAGAGCATTTTGCAAATGTTCTGAAAATTGCTGTGGAACAAACTGGAAAGTCAGAAACAATAAAAAGTAGATTCAAGGTTTGCGGACTATACCCTTGGAATCCAAATGCTTTAGGTTATTTTAAGTGTCTTGAACGACAAAAAATATTGACAGTTGAATCCGAAACAAAGTCAGAAAATCTAATTAACACATTTTTAAGTTACAAAGATTTTTCTTCGCATAGTAGGAAATGACATTTTTGACGAATTTAACAATGAATATACGGATGTTACAGAAAATGAACAACCACTGTTGTTTAAGTTATGAAAAAGTTAAACACATTCCTCAGGCCGTAGAAATAATTCTGGTGGAACAGCAAGCTTTAGATATGCCTACCGATAGCACTGCCCATTAAGAAGAGCCTGAATTTTCCGATCTTAACATTAATGAGATTCCTGTACTAATTGTTAATCACGATCAAACATTAGATGGACTGGAAACAGCAACACCAAAAAAATAACATACGCAATTACATCTATCCAGTCGATTAAAAGAAAAACCGAGGAGAAGGAATCTAAAAAATGATTGCTGCAGAAAAAAAGGAGAGAAAAAACAACGTTTGGAAAAGAACGCTGTTACTGTTAGTAAAATTTACAAAAAGGTTTAAAATGTAAAAATTGTCAAGAAAGAAAAAACACAAAGTAAAAAAACAGAGAAAGACATAAACCGAGAAATAAAAGATGATTCATCATCATCATTGGTGCTACAGCCCTATAAAAGAGCCTCGACCTTTCCAAATCTATTACGCCAGTCAGTTCTATCCATAGCCAACTGTTGCCAGTTTGCTGCGCCTATTTGTCTACCATCCTCATCTACACCATCCCTCCATCTGAGTTTTGGTCTATCCCTACTTCTACTTCCCACAGGTTGTGACATAAGGATTCTTTTAGGAGGGTTGTTCTGCTGTGATCTTACCAGATGTCCTGCCTATCTTAGTCTTCCTATTTTTATAAAGAATACTACGTCTTTACCACCAAATATATGTTTATATCTGTGATATATATCGTAGTTGTACCTCCTTCTCCAAACACCATTTTCACAGATTACACCAAATATTCTTCAGAGGATCCTTCGTTCAAATATAAGCAGGAGATTTTCATCTGCCTTGGAAATGGTCCATGTCTCCGACCCATATGTCAGCACTGGTTGTATAAGGGTTTTGTATATGGTTATTTTTGTTTTTTGGCTTAAGTTTCTGCTTCTCATATGTCTACTCAGTCCAAAATAGCATTTGTTTGCTAGGATTATTCTTTGCTTGATTTCTTCCGTCATGACGTTCTCCTTGGTGATCAGGGAGCCTAAGTATGTGAATTTGTCCACCACTTCAAAGGTAGAATTATCAACCGTGAATTGGTGGCCGATGTTTCTGGCTCTATTGTTGGGTGTTGATGCCATTATCTTAGTTTTATTTTCATTTACTTGCAGGCCCATATTTTTTGAGGCGTTTGACAAGGTGGTATACATTTCTTCTAGCTTGCGTGTTGTGCGGGCAACTAGATTATCATCATATGCATATGCCAAAAATTGGGATGATTTATTAAAAATGTTTCCTCTGCTGTCTAGTTGGACATCCCTTACCGCCTTTTCCAAAGCTATGTTGAAAAGGAGACACGCCAGCGCATCTCCCTGTCGCAGCCCAACATGCATTTCAAATGCCTGTGATTGTTCGCCCTGTATTTCGACTTTGCAAACAACTTTACGCATTGTAGCCTTAACCAATCTTATCAGTTTATCGGGGATGTGGAATTCATCCATGGCTTCATACAATTTATTTCTTAGGACACTATCATAGGCCGATTTAAAATCTACGAAAAGATGGTATGTGTCGATATTGAATTCATTGGTTTTTTCCAGTATTTGCCTTAGCACAAAGATCTGGTCTGTTGTTGATCGACCAGGCCTAAAACCACTTTAATATTCGCCAAGAAGCTCCTCTGAATATTCACTCAGGCGACCATATAAAATACTCGAAAATATTTTGTATGCTGTATTAAGGAGGGTTATTCCCATATAGTTTCTACATTCCAATTGATCACCCTTTTTGTGTAGCAGGCAAACGATCCCAATACACCACTCTTCTGGGATTTGTTCCTTATTCCAGGCTCTCAGTATGACTTTATATATAAAAGATGATTATAAGGCTAAAATAAACATTTTGAACAAATTTGCTGAGGAATCTATCTTATCAGAGCAAAATTCTCTTAATACATGTGAAGATAATTGGCTTCTTGATAAATTTTTTTAGAGATATCATCTCCCTAGTCTTTTCAAGATAACTAAAAATGTGCTTTGAAAAATATTGCAATAGAGAAGGCAAACAAGAGTTTATTCTTCACGTGTACTTATAATTTTAAAGAGCAAAATCTTGGAATTAAACGTAACTTTTGCCGAAGGTCCTACCACATTTCTTGCATAAATAGACTTAATATGCATAAATCAAATTCACAAATATTAAGCTGCAATCTAGATCTAAAAAACAAACACAAAATTAATTAAGTCTTATACGTATGTGTCAATTTAATATTAAAATTTGTTAAAATTGGAGAATATTTTGATTTTGTGTACTATTTTTTACAGTGAATAAATACTACATATTTTAATTAGTAGCTAAACCTGTTTCATTTTTGATTATTTTTTCGGCCGATAACTGATTGACACTGTAATTTAAAATTGAAGAAACTAGTTAAAAAAAAGTAAACCAACTCGTGGCTTCTTAAGGTCAAATATATTAAGGAAAGGGAAAGGTTCACGAACATATGTAGACCAACAATTTGCGGTAAAAAGGCAACACCCTAGTTTTCTATAGATGCCTTTAACAATTCCATAAACCCCTGTAATTATAGAGGTCACATTTCAACTTTACCTTACACCTGTTGTACCATTGCACGGATTCTTTGTTAACGGAGACCCTCGTTTGTTATGGAAGACCCAGCAAAAAATACCGTTGATTCGTTCGTAGTACATTAGTCCTTTACTATTAGCATGGGTTGTTTGGGAATTGTTACTGAAGTTGTTAGAATTACTGGTTCTGTGATAAATGACATCTTAAGATAAAGATCAGGACAGATCTATAAAAAAACAACTTCATTTGGATGTGAGAGGTAGCATTCTGATTTTTTCAGAAAAAAATTGTATGATAACTTCAATAATAATAATTAACTTTTCCTCTCTCTCAAATAGGTCGGGAATATTATTAAAAAAATTAAAATATTTTTTTATTTCGAATTAACGTCAAGCAACCGCCACCTAAGCGTTAACCTCCGATGGCGCGCCACGAAATGCTACGTACTCTCTATGCTACTCTACGGAGTTGAAAGTGGACGTTAACAGCAGCAAGTATAAAGAAGTTAGCGGCTCTAGAAATGTGGCTGTATCGACGCATACTGAGAATACATTGTACAGACAGAGTAACGGTAGAGAATGGGTAAAGAGGTGGAATTGTTAACAACTGTTAAAAGGAGGAAAGCGTCATACCTGGGCCATGTGTTCCGTAATGATAAGTACAGTCTGCTACAGCTTATCGTGGAAGGCAAGATTGAAGGTAAAAGAGGTTTGGGCAGAAAGAAGAAATCCTGGCTGAGAAACTTGAGAGAATGGTTTCAAATACCAGAAGCTGCGAACATAATACATGCGGCACAAAACAGAGAAACCTATCGTTTGATGGTCACCAACCTTCGGTAGAAGACGGCACATAAAGAAGAAGTGTCTCGATAACTCGGCAAAATAACAATATTATGTAAATTATACTTTGTTAAACAACTGTGTACTCTTTAAGAAGTCCATTAGGCTCTTGAGTCGGGTTGAACAGTTTAAAAGTTCTTTTTTATCTATCTATCTATATAAGGATTTTTACAGCTATCGCCGCCTTCCTTCTTTCAGCCAACGTCTCCAGTCCTTTCTGTTCTGCCATTCTCCATCTCTAAGGTCTCGTCTTTCCATGGCCCCTCCACTTCATCCCTCCATGATCTTCGGGGTCTACCTCTTTTCCTCCTTCCTATTGGGCTCCAATCCGAAATCTTTGCTATCCACCTTGTATGATCTGTTCTTCTCACATGTCCATACCAAATTAAACGTTTTTCTTCGATGTAGCTGAGTATGTCTTGTTCTACTGCCATTCTTTGTTTTATCTCCTCATTTCGGATGCGATCCATTTTTGTCACTCTTTCTTTTTTATATTCTTGGTAATGCGAGTGGCCTAGTAGTGTTGACATTCTGTGAGGATATGCTTGACGGTGATAGGAATATCGTTGCAGTGGCAGCAAAACTGTTGGTCTGTAGAGGAAATGAGATGACCATGTGACAAACGTGTGTGTCCCATCCTTAATCTTCGTATTATTATCTTCTCTTTTATGTTCAGGAATACTTGGGATAAACAGCTGTTAACATTAGGGTGTATTTCTCTCCTTTGTGTGTCTTTGGTGATCCAAAATTCGTTGGATATTCCTTTTGAATTTTGATTTTATATCTTCTTGAAGCTGTAGGTTATAGATGGGTAACTTGGATGTAGATGCTTCTTTTGCAGCGCTGTCAACCATCACATTTCCTTTGATGCCGATATGACAAGACACCCATATTATTGTTACTGAAGTACCTCGGAAAGTGTGGAGATGGATCGATTCTAGTATTTTTTGCACTAGGTGATGTTGATTAAAAATATTTTCTAACGAATGAATTGCGGATAATCGGAAGGTGGCATGTTGTGATAAGGAGCGCAAAAGAGGAATTATTGGTAGCGGAACAAAACAAGTCATAGGGAGGTACTTCAAGGTGTTAACAGCCATACTAGGAACAGCTCTTAATTAGCGTTTTGGCTTGCAGTTGTAGGCTGCGATATTTTATGGGGATTGATTCTAATATATCAAAATACTTATCAGGAAT
The DNA here is from genome assembly GCF_040954645.1 of Diabrotica undecimpunctata. Classification (NCBI taxonomy): domain Eukaryota; kingdom Metazoa; phylum Arthropoda; class Insecta; order Coleoptera; family Chrysomelidae; genus Diabrotica; species Diabrotica undecimpunctata. Next base: position 62,824,521 of record NC_092812.1, on the reverse strand, counting down.
TTCATTTCCAGTGGTATGTAGAAGGTTTGCTGAAGGGAATGGAGCTTTTCTTTTAGGAACCCTGGTGAGTATTTGCTCTCGGTGATTGTAAGATGTTTTCAGTAATGAACCATCACCGCAGCTTAATATATATGAGAAATATATTCGAGACGAATCGGTAACATTTACCGAACTTTGCGTGGTCGCATTGTCTCAGCAGTTGGAATATTTTGACCATCAGATTATGCTCTACCATTGACACTTACTATATGTTAACATATTTTCAGTACTATAGTTAACATATTTCGCTTGGATTTGTGGAGTATCTACTGTAAAATGAAGTGGACAACTGAAAAGGATTAAGGAATAAGATGTCTGGATTTATATCAGATGCAGCCTTGCATTGTGTTTACACAGTAAGTATTGGTAAACTCCATTTAAGTAAAAATAAGTTGCACCGACCGTCAATACGTCCATATCCATTTTGGTTCTGCTAAACACGCATGACGCAAGAATTTGGCATGTTTGGCCCACCGGCATAAATGGAGTAGTGTATTTGTTATTCGTTAATAACAAATAAATATAAGCCGCATAACAAATAACACATAGCGAAGTGTGGCGCCTCCATTGCATATATATCATTGTAACATTTTAGCAGAATAAAAGTTTCTATTACAGGGCCTGGTTATGGGGTATATATTAATTGTAATCCAGAAAATCGGTCGCTTTCTTTTTACAAACCAATAAATAATTAATTTGGATTGTGAGTACCTCTCTCCATTTTGCTAATATAGTTAAAATCTCATATCTGCTCTTTGAAATCTATTTGATCATTTAAATTATTTATAAGTTAAACAGATTGTTGCATAAATGGCAAAGTTGAAGGAATACAATAATACACCAGCAAACGAATGGGAAAGTTACCTGACGAACATGTTTAAAGGAAAGGAAAATAATAATCTACACAATACAGTACCTGAATTAAGACACGATATAGAAATCAGCTTTCAGGAAGTAGAGATAGCCATAAATTCACTCAAAAATAGAAAGTCACCAGGACCAGACGGAATAACCAACGAGCTTCTAAAACACGGAGAAAGTATAACCCTAGAGATTACAAAACTTATACAAAAACTAATATTGCACTGCAAGATACCAGACGCATGTAGAAACAGCATAATGATACCAATATTCACGAAAGGAGGTAAAGAATACCTCAATAATTATAGAGGTATAAATCTACTAAACACCGCACTTAAGCTTACCACAAAGGTCCTAACCAACAAAATCAATAAACTAACAACTTTATTAGATGTATAACAGGGATTCAGCTCCAGAAGATCCTGCGTAGACGCCTTATTTGTACTAAGAAAAATCACAGAAAAGTCCATCGAGTACAATAAACCAGCATATCTATGTTTTATAGACCTGCCAAACGCTTTCCATCGCATCCAAGTCGAAAACGTCTTACACCTACTATATAAAAGAAACATACCAATCAATATTATACAAACCATCAAAAACATCTACTTCCATAGTCGAGTACAGGCAAAGATAAATGGTAAACTAACACAGTGTATACCAGTACAAAGTAAAGTCAGACAGGGTGACTCATTAAGCCCACTTCTCTTTAATATAATACTGGACGAAATAATACAAGCAGTACGTAAAGGTCATGGTTACAGAATGGGGAACAAAGAAATCCAAATATTATGTTAGGCAGATGACGCTGCGTTAATCGCCGAGACAGAAGACGAGGTCTAAAGATTAACACACATCTTCAATAAAACAGCCAAGAAATACAATATGATAATATGAGCAGAAAAAACCAAATATATGACAACATCTAAATACCCACTACGATGTAAAATCAAGATTGATGGGAAAATAATAAAGCAGGAAGCAAGGTTTAGATATCTGGGAACAGATGTAACTAGTTACGAAGATGCTGAAGAAGAAGTATGACAACAACGCTTAAAAGCAAGTAAAGCAGCGGGATCTCTTAATGACACAATCTGGAAGAACACCCAAGGCAAGACATAAAAAGAATCTATAAATCAGCAATTAGACCTTTATTAACATACACGGCGGAGACAGGACCTGACACATTTAAAACAAGATGACTACTAGAAACAACAGAGATGAAAATACTTCGACGAATCTCAGAGAAAAGTCTATTGGATAGGGAGAGAAGCGAAAACAGAAGAAGAAGAGTATGCAATATAGAAGACATAAATGGATGGGTGACAAAACGGAAACAGGAGTGAAATGAACACATTAGTAGAATAGCAGAGGATAGGATAGTACGAATAGCACGAGATAAGTCGCCAAATGGACGAAGAAGTATTGGCAGACCAAGAAAAAGATGGTGCTGTAATTTTAACAATTTAGCAGGCTAAAAACAGGCTTTATAGCCTACATAAAAGAAGTAAGAAGAAGAAGAAGTTGCATAAATCTAAAAAGATATTAGTAGTCAAAAAATATAATTTATAAATTCAAATAATGACCAATAAGGAATTTTTAATATTAAATCTTATATAATATTAACTCCAATAAATCTGGTAACAATATGGACAAAAGCACAATGCCGCAGAAAAATAATACGTCTGAATTCCACGCCTTCTCTGTGTTATAGAAAGCCCTCAAATTGACAGTTCACTCCACTTATAATTACCATTTATTTTCCGGATTGCGTAACGTCGTGGAACCGCCATGTGGTGTTACTGACATTTTTGAGACGCCCACATCGATGGAACTTATCCCTTTTGACGGCTCAAACCCACGATGCAAAAGACTCTAATTATAACTTTTATTATTATAAAAATGATTTGTGACCGATACGGTATAATCGGTGTTCTATTTTTTATATATTTTATGTAACAGAACTCTCTTCGTTGTTTAGTAATTTTATTCAATGAAGACTAACTGTAACTATGCCAAAAATCTAGTATGTGTAATCATTTTTGGAAATCTTGTTTCCAATATTTATTGTAAGCGATATCTGATTTTTTTATATTTAGTTCAATGCTAACAGACCATGCGTATCACATCATTAGACAGATATTTTGCTGGATAATTCAGGCACCCATGATTTTTTTCATATTAACTCTGTTTATTCGAACTGTTGTTGGTAGCGTTTAAAAGTAATATTAAATAAGTATTTTTTAAATTCGGTCGAAATAGTTTATTGTGTCTGTTATAGTTATTTTCATATTTTCTAAAAATGGAAAGTGTGCAAGGAAAACAGCGAAATTATTTAGTCAACTTTATCAAGACAACTAGTTCATCTATAGCCTTTGAAGTCTTTGCATGGTGTCTCGTCTGTAATATTACTTTTAGCCCAGTCTGGTTAAAAAAAAAGGTGGAAAAATGTTTCGCAGATATCTGAAGCTTTTAAGACATAGGTGGGGGATACTAGATGATGAATAGATGAAAAGATACTCCTAGTTTTACCTTGCGTTTTTTCTAAGCAATAATTTTTGGTGACACTTTGAGTTTTTGTCATTAAATTTTTTCCTTTATATTTTAAATAAAAAATATTTATATCATTTTTTTATGTCAAGAATATCTTTATTTTCCCGTTTTTTTAATTAAAATTGATAAATAATTTACAGAGATATTTGCAAAAAAGCAGTTTTTTTGCACTAATTTATAAATTTTATTAATTTTTTTATTAACAAAATAAAATGGTATTAATACATTTAAACATCAAGGAATTACCATCTTTTAGATTTGTGCGAAATTTCCCCCCGATCAGTCAAATATTTTATAAGTTATTTAATTTGTTTATCCCTGAGGCTAATTATTTAAACTATTGAGCTTGCCCTATGCATGATGCTATACACATTCAGCAAATTTCATAGGATTCTTTAAGACTTACACTATCTCAGAAGTTAAATGCATATTAAGTTTTCATCGAAATTATTTAAAAAATAAACGTTTGAAAAAGGGGTATGTTTTTTACTTATAAACAATTGTAATAACTTCTATATTTTTCAAGCTACAGACTTGTACGTACAACCATTAGATAGCTGGTAAAAAAGCTCACATTAAAAAATAAAAAACCTTCTATGACCAATAGGAACGAAGTTAGTCACTATTTTTAAAAAAATCATAATTATCACCATTGTTTATGAACATTAAGAAGTAAAATTTGCACACATTTTGAATGAAAATCTTAACTTTATATTGAAACTTATAGCTATAAAATTTATCTAATTTTTCGAAACGACGGTACTTTCGAAAGATCAACATAGGAAAGTGGAGAGGATATCTGTTTCAGCTCCGTTTTTTTTTCGGCATTGGAACTTCAGATTGCAACACGTAGGAAAAATTTACATTATCTCGGCTACCTTTGCAGCTGCAAGCTTCTTTTTTTATTCTGGGGTAGCTCGTCGAAATATGAATAACTACATAGTTTTCACTGGTCGGAAAATATGGGAAAACTCGGAAAAATTGAGTCCATTTGAAATTCACCCTAAATACTTACTTTTTTTTAATTTGCTCATATAGTCTGTTGCAGTATTAATAATGATGATATAATTTTCAACCTGCATAAATCTCGGAAAATCCCGGAAAATCAACATATCTTTTTTCATTTTATATCAATGATGTAATAATACTTACATATTTTATAAATCAAATTTCAGGTAATTTTTTACATATTATATTATTATATTCCTTATATTAAATTATAATTGTTTGTATTTTTATAATTAACAATATTGATTTTTATTCTATTTTTCTTACAAATATGATATATAATATTAATCTAATCTGCCTTACTGCTTTGATAAAATAAGTCGATTTTTTCATCACTTGCCTTATTAAATTTTGCAATGTTTATTGAACTTTACTTTTTTTTATTTTCTTTACATACATTGGTTTAAAAGTTAAAATTTAGTTCATTTATTCGACTTCACTGTCAGGTCTGAACCTTTTTGTTGCAGGTTGTTTGTCTTCACTTATTAAGTCAGTCTTTCCATACATTAACATATTAATGGGTGATCTTAATGCCAAGGTGGGTCAAGGTAAGGTAGTAGAACAAGTAGGAAAATATGGGCTTGGAAACAGAAATGACAGAGGAGATCGATTGATTCAATTTTGCCAAAGTGAAGACTTCGTAATAACAAATACCTTTTTCAAATTACCTCCTCGCCGGTTATATACATGGACATCTCCACAACATACCAAACAAAAAAATAGTGAGAAATCAAATAGACTACATTATGATAGCAAGAAGGTATCCTAATGCTGTTAAATGTACTAAGACGTACCCAGGAGCTGATATAGGCTCAGATCATAACCCGGTAGTTACTGTGATAGAGGCGAGACCAAAAACGATTAGAAGACCAGACAGAAAGGCACTAGATTTAAATAAACTTCGAAACAAAAGTATACGACAAGAAACAGAAGAAGAAATAAATGAAAACCTCCGTTCAGTGCAGCAACAAATTAACGATACAAACAACGTTAACCAAAAATTAAAGTACATAAATACAGCTATACAAACAGCAGGAAAGAAACATCTTACAAAAACAACAACAAAGAATAAGGGGTGGATGACATAAGATATACTAGACTTGATGGAACAAAGAAGAAAGATGAAGAATTACCCAGACAAATACAAAGAAATAAATAAACACATAAAAAAGAGAATAAAAGAAGCCAAAGAGGAGTGGATTAAAGAACAATGTGAAGAAATGGAAACCTATGAGAAAAAGTACGATGCGTTCAATATGCACAAAAAAGTAAAAGAGATAATAGGAAGCATAAAGAAATGCCAAATAGGTAAACTTAAAGACAAAGATGGAAATCTTATTGTAGATCTAGAGAATAAAATAAAAAGATGGACAGAATACCTGAATGAATTATTTGAAGACGATAGAAACAACTTAACTCAGATAATCAATGCAACTGGGCCAGACATATTAAAAGAAGAAGTAGAATACGCAATAAGAAACGCTAACAATGGAAAAACAAATGGACCTGATGAAATTCCTACAGAACTGTTGAAGCTTTTAAATGATAAATCCGTAACCATAATAATAAATTTTGCAGCGAGGAGCTAAAACAGTTTCCCCTCCACTTTCCTATGTCGATCTTTCGAAAGTAACTTCGTTTCGAAAGGTTTTAAGTTTCGAAAAATTGGATGAATTTTATAGCTATAAAATTCAATATAAAGTTTAGATTTTCATTCAAAATTTGTGCAAATTTTACTTCTTAATGTTTATAAACAATGGAGATATAATTAACAAAAAAATTGTCACTAACTTCGTTCATATTGTTCATAGAAGGTTTATTTTTTTTGTAAATGTGAGTTTTCTTACCAGCTATCTAATGGTTGTACGTACAAGTCTGTAGCTTAAAAAATATAAAAGTTATTACAATTGTTTATAAGTAAAAAACATACCCCTTTTTCAAACGTTTATTTTGTAAATAATTTCCATGAAAACTTAATATTCATTTAACATCTAAGATAGCATAAGTCTTAAAGAATCCTATGAAATTTGTTAAATGTGTCTAGCAATATTCATAGGGCAAGTTCAATGGTTTAAATAATTAGTCCCAGGGATAAACAAATTGAATAACTTTTAAACTATTTGACCGATCGGGGGAAAATCTCGCACAAATTTAAAGGACGGTAATTCCTCAATGTTGAAATATATTAATAACATTTTGTTTTGTTAATAAAAAAATTAATTAAATTTATAAATTAGTGCAAAAAAACTGCTTTTTTGCAAATATCTCCGTAAATTACTTATCAATTTTAATTGAAAAAACGGAAAAATAAAGATATTCTTGATATAAAAAAATGGTATAAATATTGTTTATTTAAATTATAAGGGAAAAAACTTATAGATAAAAAATCAAATTCTGATCATAAATTATTGTTTAAAAAGAACGCAAGGTAAAAATAGGAGTATCTTTTTATCTATTCGTCATCTAGTAACCCCCACCTATGTCTTAAAAGCTTCAGATATCTGCGAAACATTTTGCCGTGAAATCGATGATTTTTGTATAACCAGACTGGGCTATTTGTTATTTACTGCTTATAACAAGACGATTAAATAATGTTACCTACAGTTCAATATAAACCATAGTAATGTCTATTATTTAATAATACCATTGCTAATTTGGAACTCTGTATTTCATCTTGGATAGTTTTTGTTCTGTTACAACAATTTTTTTCACAATTCTGTTCTTTGAATATTTTTTAACTTTTACAAAACTGACTTAGTTCTATTTTTGATAACTTAAACTTAACGTTTTTTATTTTTTGACCTGTATGGTTAATCAATTATGCTATTTCTCTTTACTTTCATCTTATTATGCTTCATATCTTTTGTACGGTAAACCACAAGCAAATTTTTTTTTATCTATGGATGTTTGCTCATTTAAATAATTTGTAGATGAACTGATGATGTGTATGAATTAATACACGAAACTTCGTCAATAAAAGGATGAAGTAGATAATATCCTATCTTTTGTTCTCCAACATGTGACCGAAAACCCTCCATTATTATATATATATATATATATATATATATATACATATATCTATATATAAATAACAATAAATATTTGCTTATAGGGTGCTAAAAGGGGGAACTGAACAAATACTGCGCTTGGGGATAAGATAAGCAAAAAAATTGAAACGTTTGCTTACGGCTACTCGTGTTTTGGTTGGGAAGCAAAGTCGTGAATAATGATTCCTTTATTTAGGTGAACCGGGAGAAATAACTACGAAAAAGAAATTAAAAAATACTTTAACATATGTCCTGGGCAACACTAAACAAGAAGATTTCTAAACTATTTAAAATTAGGACGCCGTTTAAAAAAATCTTTTTGCTTCATAGAAAGAAAGGAGTACTTCTTTGTCCTATCTTCCGCTGCATACCTAAATAGTTGTGTTTTTAGTCTAACTGATCAGCGTTGATTACAAGCGTTAATCGTTTTTTCAGTATATATATATATATATATATATATATATATATATATATATATATATATACATCCTCACCCTACCTCTCAAAATTCGACTTCTGAAATGTTATGTATTCCCGGTTTTGTTATATGGAATGGAGGCGTGGACAATAACCGCAACAATGATAAAAAAAGTAGAGGCCTTCGAAATGTGGGCTTACCGACGTATATTACGTATATCCTGGACTGAGCACGTGACCAACGAAGAGGTACTACGCCGGATAGGTAAAGAGAGAGAGGTAGGAATAAGTATAAAGAAAAGAAAGTTGGAATACTTGGGTCACGTTATGAGACATAATAAATATAGAGTACTACAACTGATCATTCAAGGGAAAATAGACAGCAGAAGGGGTCCAGGGAGGAGAAGACACTCGTGGCTCCAAAACTTGCGGCAATGGTTCGGATTGTCATCTGCTGAACTATTCAGATCTGCCGTAAACAAAGTCAGAATAGCCATGTTGATTGCCAACGTTCGGAACGGACAAGGCACATGAAGAAGAAGATATATATACATATATACAGGGTTGGACACTCAATAGAATCCACTCTAATATAGGTGACAGCCTATCTGCTACACTTTTTAACATACCACTGGATGGAGCGGACTACATGGTAATACCAGCAGGAAACAAAACAAGCTTAGTATACGCATCAATGATTGATAGAAAAAGCAAAAATTAGAAGACCTAAAAATCAATGAAGAAAAGACGAAGTACGCGTTAATTTCAAGAAAAAATTGCATCATAGGTAATTTAAAGAGTGAATAATGTATTCCAAAAAGTAGAGAGATTTAACCATCTAGGTGTAACAATAGAGAGCTTAAACAACAGGATCACAGAGATAACTGAAAGAGTAAAAACATGCAATAGAGCAGCGGTTCTCAACCTTTTAGCACTGGCACCCCCTTTGAACACTGAAGATACCTCACGCCTCCCCTCCAGTCAATAATTGGTAGGTTTAAGTTAGAACAGTGATATTTGAAACTGTCGATGGTAATTCTACGTTAGCAAAAGCTGGGATGCAAAATAAAAATCCTGATATATTTAAATACGAAAGTTTATTTGATGTCTCCTAAAACTTAACATTGTTTATTTATTTGAGAAAAATAATAATCAAAAAATCAAATACGCATATAAAGTTAAAAGTCTTATATGAGTGTTTTTGCACTTTCAATGAGAGGATTGGCATTGTCTGTTCTTGACAAGTTTTTCGATATTCGGTTGAAACTGTGTCAGAGCACACTCAAGTCACTTTCAACGTCCAGCCTTGAACGGTATTTTGATTTTATATACGCCAATGCAAAAAAATCAGATTCGCAAAGATATGTGGATGAAAACTGGACTAATAACTTTGCAGATACTAAAGCCACTTCTGGGTAAACAGGAAAGTAGGGTAACCAAAATTCTTCCAAGTCCATGTTTGCAAAATCTGCTTTCGAATTTGATTTTTCAGTTCTTCCAAATGCCGTGATATGACGTTTTTCAAATCCGAAACTCGATGTAGTGGAAGGGTTTGAATATCATCGAGGAGGTCGTTCAGTTAAGGAAAAGAGGAAAAGTTTGGCTTGGAACTGTGAAGGCGGCGTTGCCAAAGCGATATTTTTTCTATAAACCATTTAATTGCATCATAAGTGTTTAAGAGGTTTTTACGGCTTTGAATCTTCAGATTTAGGACATTAAGTGTCTCAAAAAAGTCAGACAAATAAGCCAAGTAAAAGATATTTTTATCATCTGAAAATCTTCTGTAAAGATCTTCTTGTTTTGAAGTCATTAACAAAATTTCAACTTCTGACTTTAAATTGAATAATCTTGCAAGCATATTTCCTTTGGATAACCACCGGAATTCTGTGTGAAACAGGAGGGTTTCCTGATCACTATTCAGTTCTGGACATAGTGCCTGAAAGAGCCTAGTGTTTAATGCGCTGGATTTGATGTGGTTAACTATTTTAATTGCTAAGTTTACTGTGAAGTTGAGAGGTTCAGGTAAAGTCTGACTGGCTAAAGCTTGTCTGTGAATAATGCAGTGAGAACCAATTATCCTAGGGTTCTTCTTTTTTGTCAATTCCATAAATCCAGATCGACATCCTGTCATGGCTTGAGCCCCGTCAGTACATATGCCAATTACTTTCTCCCATGGAAGTTCATTGATTACTAAAAAATCTTCAAGAGCAGAAAATATGTCAATGGCTTTAGTTGTTGTTTCAAGAGATGTTGAAAACAATATTTCCTCCAGGAACCGTTTTCTGTCAATAAATCGACAGTGAAACAATAACTGTGCATGCTTTGAAATATCAGTTGTTTCGTCACACTGCAAAGAAAAAAACGGTGAATCTTTTAATTTTTGCAATAGCTGATTTTTCAAATCCAGAGCTATGTCATAAATTTTACGTTTTACTGTGTCGTTTGAGAGAGAAATTTTTTCTACTTTCTTACAACTGTCTTCACTAAGTACGTTACTACAAACAGTAAGTAAACAAGGTTTAATTAGTGACTCACCAATAGTATGTGGATTCTTGTCTTTGACTATCAGGAGTGCTATTTTGTATGATGCTTCCACAGCTTTCTTATTTTCAGCATAAAATTTGTCGAGGTTGATATGTTGAGAACCACTGCAATAGAGCATATTGAAAATACCAAAACTACGACAGACGTATCAGCAAAAACATCAAAATTAAAATATACAAAACAGCAATCAGACATGTCATTGACAAATTAAACACGTTTAATGCAAAATTAATAAACTGGTATCTTAAAAAATATCACAGAAGGAAAAATATTGAATTAATAAGTTTTTTTAAAGAAATATTAATACAATCGGAGAGGTTTCCAAAGCGATAAAGTGATAAAGTTTTTTAACGTCGTAGGCAACAAATCTTGGCAATTATTTGCATGACATCGGCATGTTAAAGGGCATTTGAGCGAGTAATATAAATTCGACGTGCCCTTTCTGATTTCCCTTAAATCTGCGAAAAGAACAATATCTGAGGCATAACAAAAACCTCGGTAAGCCCCAGTTTCTGTTATATGCAAGCCAGGATTTGTTCGGAATTAAGGGATAAACGGAAGAGGGTCCCGATTCAACGTGTTACGCATACGACAGACACTTTGAAGTTGCAGATTCTCAAAAGATCCTTTTGTTAGCGTTCACCTATTATTACGTTCATTTTAAGACTTTACGTCTATACTGGCGACAATGAGTTATCATTTGCCGCTTTTTAATTACAGCCAAACCTTTGAGCTTTTAAGTTTAACTTTAATCTAACCCTATACCACAATTTTTCCCTCTAGTGTCGAACAATATACAATAGACGTCCTTTTCGCCCTGCTTCGGTAACATACCAATTAATTTTTTTTAACTAAATGGTTTTATTAAAATTTATGTTTAATCATCTCGCCGGCCTTGTTCTTTCACTTTGATCTTTCCTTTCTGAAATTTTCCTGAATATATTTTTTGTTTTTTCTTCTCGTCTCTTAAAGGATTTATTTTAAAAGGATGCTTGGAAGCCGACTGATTTTTTTCTTATTTTTAATCATCTCACAATACCTGTTTTGGACTTTGTTTAAAAATAATAATACATTAAGAATAAAGTAATATAAGGTTGAATGCTCGAATAAATGAATTTTAATCAAATAAAACGCAGATTTCAAGCACAGTTTTTATTAAATCTTGCCCAAGTACTTTCGCTCCTACAGCATCTTCAGGGGCATTTCGTTAAAATTAGGCTATCTAACAATATATGGTGAATGTCATATAGACTTAGGCAAATATGCAAATAAAAAGTATGAAATATGCGCATAAATATGCAGTATTTTATGCAAAAATATGCAGTGTTTTATGCAAAATATGCATATTTATCTAGAAAATATGCATGTAATAAAAAATATTTACAATATTTTTTTATTTACAAAATACTTAAATATTATAAATACATAACATATACAATTATTTTAACATATAAATATTATTTTGAATTGTGGTAACAATAGATTATTAAATGATGTTCAAAATTTTCTAATAAAAACTTATAGCTTCTATCTGAATACATATATTTGTAAATAGAAAAACTTCTTTCGACATCAACTGATGTAACTGGGGCATTTTTCAAATTTACTCTAATAGATGGTTCTAAATTAAGTGGTTCGGAAAATGTCCCAGCTAGTACTTGAACTACTTCAGAAAGAACCTGGTAACCACTATGTTTTTCCATGGTTACTTTAAATTTTTGAAAAATTTCCTTTCCTATAGTACCTTTAACGTTTTGACACAAAGACTCAAATTCTTTTATTAAAACTACTCTCTAACAATGATAATTTTGAGGATTCTAATTGAGTTATAGTTTTCTGGACAAAACTATAATTTGATTTTATGAATGACAGTTGCTGTTAGAGGATGTTATTTTGAAAGGCTTGCTTAGCTTCCAATAAAGATTGGCAACTATCATCCGTAAAATGGTTAATTATTTTTTTTAATCAACAAAATGATCAGCATAGAAATTAGCTTGCTTCCAACCATATTCTCCAACGTGTTAAAATGGGTTGCGGTGGCAGTGGAACAGCAGGAAGCATATCTCTGTAACATTGTATTCTTACAGGTGATTTCAGGAATACCTTTTTGACGCTCGCTATTAAACTGTTAACTAGTGGAAATTATTTTCTTACTTCCTCCGCAACTCTGTTTATTCCATGCGCTAAACAAGTGACATGTATTAAGTTTGGATAAAATATTTTTAAATTTTGTCCTGCTTTCACCACATATGGTGCGGCATCACATAAAATAAGGAATAATTTATCATTAGGCACAGCAGCAGGAAGAAAAAAGTTTGCTAATGCTTCTTGTAGAAACCGTGATATTGTTAAAGCGTTGGTTTTTTCCACTTGCTTACAGGAAATTAAATACGATTTTGGAAAGGTTTCATCGCTAAGTACACTAATCAAAAAGTGCACAATGTATCTTCCTGACGAGTCAGTGGTCTCGTCCACACATATGTAAAAGTAATTATTACCTATTTCGGCTTTTATGTTGTGGATAACTGAGGAGTATAACAACTTGATATTATTTCTCTTTAGAGTTCGTTCACTGGGAATGTTTTGTTTGCAATAATTTTTTAAAAAATAACTAAAGTTTTCATTAGATAATTTTGAAAGCGGTATAATAGAAGATACTAATACACGACACAAGTCTTTGTTAAAAATTTCTTGTTTGGTTTGTTTTTTGGAACTTGACTGAAAGCACTTGGACACTGAAGGTTGATATTTTTCACCAGATGTGGTTTTTACTTTTTTAGTTAAATGTTTCGCGGTTCTGACATGCTGATCTATTTGAAATTTGTTTTCAGATAAAATCTAAAAAAGAATATAAATATTCTATAGTTGTACCCATTTTTAAAATCTAAGATTGTAGAAATAAACTAAAAATGAACCGTTTTTGCATAACAATTAAAATATTTAAATGAAATCAAATAAAAATCGGTGTAGTAATCTGGAAAATGTCACGAAATGTATGTACAAGAAAGAAGAACCCCCAAATATTTACAAGAGGCTCTTGGTCTTTTCTGTTTACATTTAAAGAAAAAATACTGTGAGCATAAATTAAAAGCACCTAATTAAGTCCAATATATATTGTTACGAACATGCTTTCGGCATGGCTCATGTAACGGTTGCATCTCGAAAACGCTTCGAGAACTTTCGCGATGTATCGAGTGCGAGAGAGAACAACCGGTCACGTAGGCGAATTAGAGGTGGGACTACTTTGGATTATTCTAGAATAATACTTTTGGTATATATATATATATATATATATATATATATATATATATATATATATGTAACGATGTTATGAGTTAGTTTTAGTTGTTAAGATATTACCGAACTGTAAACTTATAAATAAATATATTTATATAAATTCGAACCGCTCGTTTTATTTATAAACGGTACAATATGTTTTTTTTAGCAAAATTAAAGCAAACTATGCTATTGTTAGAAAAAAAAAAATGTTAGCGACCTTTCAGTAGATTGAATGATTTGAATTTTAAATAGGTATCCTATTTTTTATCGCAAGGAGTTTAAAAAATGCTTGAAAAAAGAAAAAATACATCGATTTATTGCGAACTAGCGTTGTGTCGGTACTTCTCTTAAACATAATCTCCAATTTTAAAATCTTTGTTTGTACCACCGTGTAAATTTTTAAAATTAAATATAAAATAATACGTATGTACTTACAGTTTTGCCACAACATGAGCAATAAACTTTATCCATATCTATAGATAGCTCTTTGTAAGGTTTTATCCAAGTTGAAATATTGCTTATTTTCGGCATTTTCAAAGCTCAATAATTATTCACAATTAAAATACACATTGTTTACGCCTCCAATTTTACAACAAAAGTGAAACCAAGTGAAACTGACCGTCAAAATAAAAACTTTTACCTAGAGACATAAACTGGCAAACACAAACCCTTAATTCCAGGACAAAACGTGACAAAAATATAAGCCGCTGTCTTTTATTAGTTACTATATCAAGAATTTGAATACCAAGTGATTATAAAACAAAATTAAATATTTGCATTTTCATGCTATCTGTAAGTTTGAATATAAAAATATATAGTTAACACCAAATTTTCAAATTATATGCACTTTATGCTCACTTTTATAAAAACATGCAAAATTGGACATTTTTGCATTTTTTATGCATTATATGCAAAATATGCAATTTGCATATTTGCCTAAGTCTAGTCATAAACATTAACTGATACATTTACACAACACGAGACAAAGTACAAACAGTTTAAAATTATTAAAAATTCGAAGAAACTACATATTGGGTGACATCAGGAAAGAGAATTATGTCACCCATTCTCATTCTCTCAAGAGAATAAATAATAAAAAAAAAACCATAGCAAATTGTCCACCTCAAACATTTTTTCTTCTACTTTCTTGACGTGGTTCACATAATTATGCTACTGCTCTTTAAATACGCATTCTTCTACTTCTCATAGGGCGCCGTCTCCTTTCGAAGGTTGGCGATCCAAATGGAAATTGTAGTTTTGGAAACTGCTGCGCGAAAAATTTCTGCGGATGAGCGGTCGAACCATCTCCTCAGGTCTTTCTTCTAATAAGAATTTTCTAATAGTTTCCTCTACGATAAAACCGGTCTTCTTCCATGCCGTTCGAAACAGTTCAGGGGTCAGCACAGATCAACATCCGTCCGCTTCGAAGGGATTCCAGAACAACGGTTAATAAATATATATAGAGAAATTCTTATTGTGTGAGCCAGTCTGAATAATAATATTGAGTCGAGTTTTGAAATGTAATGGGCGTATTTTCGGGAATATAAATTGTAATAAATGTTGTAAATAAATTATATAATTATAGTGTGAAATAAATTAGTGTAATATTGTACAAATAAATACTTTAATAAACTAAGTGTTAGAATATTTTATAATAAATTAAGTTAATAAATTAGACTAATAAACACAGTTCACTATATAGCTCATTATTTCGTTGTTCTATTTGTTATTTATAAGAATTGCAACCTCGCAGCAAGCTCGTCTATTTTGTGATACTTCAGTATAAACCATTGTTTATACTGAAGTATAAACAATGAGATAACTGCCTGTAGGAGTCTCATGACACGAGTAGACAGAACAAGTCTGTTGCGAGTGGCATGCGCCTACAGGACTGTGTCTGCGGCAGCCTTATGGACCATCACTGGATGTGTTCCGTTGCATGTTTTGGCGGTGGAAAGAAAAGAGCTGTATGAGAGAAGAGGTCCAAACCTTACTGTGGCCGAGAAAAGACAGGAAAGGGAAAGGTCAGTTGAAAGATGGCAAGAAGAATGGAACAACACGGAAGATGTGGCACAGTAGACGAAAATGCTGATCCCAAACATAAGAGATTGGGTGGACTGTGGCCACAGGCGACTGGATTATTTCCTGACGCAGGTGCTCACAGGACACGGGTGTTTTAGGGCCTACCTCTATAGGATCGGAAAGGCTGATACAGATGAATGCCTATACTGTGGATACTCGGACACTGTGACACATACGATGTTAGATTGCAGCAGATGGATAGTGGAAAGGAACAGAATGGAGAGAGAGACAGGTGTGAATTTTGTTACAGTGAGAGAAATGATTGAGAGAATGATTGAAAATAAATTAGTTTGGACTAATATACACAGCTATATCCGTGCAGTAATCAAGAAAAAGGAAGAGGAAGAAAGACTGCTAAACCAACGCTAAAGGTAAGAGTGAATGATGCTGAAAGGTGAAGCTAGAAAAGTGGGTCACACTGTGTGAGTTGGAATGCGTGAGTCAGACTGTGGGGAAGGAGGAAATGCCCATCTGGAAATAATGCCGAACTAGGAGCGATGAGTGTCTTCTACGCGCTACCTGGAACGAGACAGGGAACCTCCTTGCTGATGAATAGAGTGTGGATGTGTATAAATGGAGAATGAATGAATAAAGGTAGTGATTCGGAAGTGATGCCGGCCTTACAGCGGCCATTCCGCTTCCGGATCGCTGGATGACAGAGGAGGGTCTGGTTTAGCAGGTAGGCGTCCGGC
Organism: Diabrotica undecimpunctata; assembly: GCF_040954645.1. Lineage (NCBI taxonomy): Eukaryota > Metazoa > Arthropoda > Insecta > Coleoptera > Chrysomelidae > Diabrotica > Diabrotica undecimpunctata. The sequence continues at coordinate 62,807,999 of NC_092812.1, read as the reverse complement.
GTAGACTCGGCGACGAGAGGGCATTTTAAAGTACCTCGGGAACTATCGCCGGGAGTACGAAGAACGAATCCTGCACTAAAGTTAGTCAGGCGGCGCCCTGGACTGAGATGTCTTTTGAAGATTCCAGACCCCCCCTCTATAAAGACGAAAAAAAAAAAAAAAAAAAAAAGTATAAACCATTGTGTAGTTGTGTATGTAAATCTTTTGTGTCTTTTAACTTTTTCTTGGTTTTTTGGTTTAACAATTATAACTAAAATTAGCCCAGTGCTTGAATTATTTTGATTGCAATAAACTATTACAGTAGAATTTAAGTAAAGAGAAATAAATAAAAAGTTTTGAATACTACAATTTATTATGCATCCTCAGGTCCTGGTATGGTAAACGAAATGCTAACATTACAAATGATCAATATTAGGGTGTTGTCTGGTACACAATTTCACAAGTTCACGTAGTGAACAATTTTGTCAATAATATTATGTATACCGTTTTAATAGTGTATCATTTTAAATTATTTGAGTGTTACTTGTCCATATAATCGTTTTTTTTTGTTTCTTATTCGCTTGTATTCCTCGTAAGAAGATATCAACCGTTGGCCTAAACGTTCTTTCCTGTATACCAGTAATTCATTTAGAATCCCTTTCTATCTGGGACTTTTTAACTTCTTTAACTGTAGCGCATATTTCAAGGTAAAAAAGTGATACTTAAGAGACAAAAATAATAAATACTCAGTCCTGGCACTACGCGTAGTTGTTGCTTTTAGACGAAGTACCATTGACCTCATTAGATTAAAAGAAACGCGTTTGATTTAACGAGAGTGCATAAAGTGCACACAGATTTTGTTCGTTATCAAGGAAACCCTATTTTCTTTTTTAAGCATCGTAACCCTGAAGTTGCGCTCTAAATTTGCAGCCATCCTCTCCCTCGAGGTAATGCATTCTTTGTGCATCTTCGAAAGTACATAGGGGAGAAATGTAGGTCAGGAACTCTCATTATATTCTGATTTATAATATACCTTTAGTTGAATATGACCTGCATTTTATATTCTATGCTTTTTTGTACGTGTAGATTTCAGTTCTACTGTATTGAACTTATTGTTAGCGACTAATGGTTTTTTTACTGACACTTATTGAAAAAATTTTTGTAAATCATCTAATACAATGATATGACAAGAACTTTATTTAATATAATAACTACGGAATTATTATCTAGAGCTGATAATAAAATGGTGATTGCGATAGTGATTGCCAATATCTAAAACGAGTAGTTACCCTAAGAATAATAAGAATAACAACTACTCACAAACTAGTTCTTTCAAACCGTTATCTCCTTTGATATATTTCAGGTTCTGTCGATCTGGAATTAAAACAATTATATATTTTTGGCTTCATCAGAAGTGCAAGAGGTAGAACTGTTCACAAAAAAACAAGAAAAACATTAGTCCAGGAAATGAAGCATTTCAACTCGCAATTTTTTCGTCCTGCGTGGATTGACTTGATATTTTAACAGACGGTAGGTAATAGCCTAAGGATCAAAATCTATATCGAACCAAAGTGCGATAAAGCCTTGGGGGTGGTTGCCACCCCATCTCGGGGGTGAAAAATTTTTTTTACGTTTTAACACAGGTTTCGATTAAAAAAGTGATTCTAAACAAAAAATTTTCTATACATTTTTTTTGTAAAACTGATATTTTTCAAGTTATTCGCGATTGAAAGTAACAACTTTTAGACGGAAAAATCGACGTTTTTAATCGATTTTTCGCGAATAACTCGACAATGGTGCATTTTATTAAAAAAATTGTAGAGAACAAATTTGTAGCTTTTAAAAAGACAAATACAATTCATTTTTTAAAATGTTTTTGCGATATAATAGGAACCGAAATACGGCCTATCAATGTTCAGCGGTTTTCTTCAAATGCCAAATTTGAAAGATTCAAAGTCAAATATCGGGAAAATGATGCATTTTTGGAAGAAAACTCATACAACCTTTTTTAAAGAGCATAAATAGACCTATCATAAAAAAAGACTCTAGCTTAAAAATTGAGTGAGTTATGATGACAATAAGGTCAATACCTCATTTTTTTACGAAAAAATCAATGAAAACAACCCCTAACGACCCCCATAATTAAAATCGATCTTCACCCTTCTGTAATTCTCTTTGTACATGTATTATTAATACGTCCGAGAAGTTTGACCCATTTAAAATGTTTAGTTTTAGAAAAAGTGCAGCTTAAAGCGAGAAACGATTTACAATTTCATATTTTTTACCCTTCTTTTTTTAAATATCCCCGAAAATACTGAATATATGAAAAAAATAAAAATGTACTAAATTGTAGCTTTTTTAATGACTAAAATTTTCCTTTATTTAGATTTGTTGTACAATGAATATTTGGCGAGATATAGCCGTTTAAAGCATCGATTTGCGATCAAGCACCATCTTTTTCGAGCCCTTTAAACTCACCCCATTTAAAAACCAAGGGTTCCAAAAAGATTTAATTCACAGATCCTTGTAGCTCTTAAAAACCTCTACAAAAAATAAAAGATTTGGAAGCTTTTCTCGAGCAGATGCGGTACGAACAGTTCATCAAAGCTACAACGAAAAACTGTGCGGTTAAGCTATCATCCCTTCTGCCCACTGTTGATGCCTTAGATGAGCATTCAAAAAGATGCTATTACCAAATTCAACAGTGGCTTGGTAATGAAAATATCAGAGCAACAGATTGGGGATGGTATTCCAAAGATGGTTTGTTATTACCCGTACGCATGAACAAACAACCTGCACCCGATGAACTTTTGAAAATTATTTTTTGCCAATGCAAAAAAGGATGCGGCGTTTCATGTGGGTGCAGAAAAGTTGGTTTATACTGTAACTCTACTTGTTCTGGGTGCTCAGGTTAAGGGTGCAATAATAGTCCACCAATAATTGAAGAAGATGAGGATGACATAGATCACGATGAAGATGTAATTGATGACGAATAAAATTAATATTTTAATTGTTTTACCTATAAATGTAAATATTTTCAACTATTTATGTAAATGTATAAGAATATATGGTGCCTTTTTATGTTGATAAATTTTTTTGTATTTAATTCTACTTTTTTCAATTTATATCTATTAAATTAGTTTATAAAAACTGCAATGTTGTAAAGGGTGATTTTCAAAAGTTGAAAAGTTGCAAAATTTTGGCAAAAAATTGTTTTCACCTATAGCACTCATAACAATTGATTTTTAGGGGTTAAAAATTTATGAAATTGTATTTTAAAGTATAAAAAAATCACTCTTTAACTAATCCAAACCAAATTTCACTCATCTTAAGATTTGTAATGTTATTTTACAATTTTTGAAAATTAGGGGTAGTTTTCACCCATAAGAACAATCAGGGTTCATCGGCATGACATAAACTATAAAGCAGAGGGTGAGTTGAGCTTAAATCCAAATTTTTATCCAAATCGATCCAAGGCGAAATCATTTTTTTAGAATTAGTAATTTTTTTACATTAATCTCTAACAAGGGTTGCTTTTTAGGGTTGAAATATGATGGAACTCTATTCAAAAGTATAAAATAATCATTATTTAACTAATTCAAACCAAATCTTACCCATGTTCAGGTTTAATATGTTATTTTATAATTTTTGACAATTAGGGGTAGTTTTCACCCCTAAAACCCTTCAGCGCACTTCGGTTCGATATAGATTTTGATCCTTGGGCTATCACCTACCTTCTGTTAAAATTTCAACTCAATCCATGCAGGACGAAAAAATTGCGAGGTTTTAACTTTTTTCGAGCTTTATTTCCTGAACTACATTAGGACTACGCTTTCACAATTAGACACAGTCTAATTGTGATGGATAAAGTGATAAAGATAGCTTATCGTACCAGAGAAAAAGTTTCACCGGTAGGTGATAGATACAAGTATTGTTCCTAAGGACTTATTCTTCTTTCGTCTCTATTTGCATCTTTTGATTCTAACATATCTGTTCGTTAGAATTGAAAGGATGGAAGTCCACAGTAAATGAAGGTATGCAGCCAATAATACACTTAAAGGCATTATCTTTCGTATGGTGCTTAATAGGTGGTTGTCCAGGTAATATTACTAAAATTGCAAGTCGGATGTTCACTATTATATTTGTTGCAAAAAGCTTTATGTGGTAGTACTCTATGGACAACCGATTGTCAGCTGTGTAAAAATCGAGGTTATAAGCTAATGTTTTTGCATGGTTTATAGATAAAAGTAACTTTTTTGTTTATCGAGATTAATGTGATAATAAAGAACAACCAGAAATGTTTGAATCAAAAGCAATGAAGATGGTAAAAATGTGTTTACAAGAAAACAATGAAGGTAAGTGAACATTTTTCTGCGTACTGTGAAAATCTTCAAAATTTTGTACCCATCCTGCACACATTAGTAACTTAAAGAAGGTACACACTTTAACCTACTTTTTCATGTTTAATAACAAGAGCTTAATTTTTAATAAAACTATTTAAGGAGTATCGCAATAATTGAAGCATTGTTATTTTTCAGACATTCCTAATGTTCACTCTACTTATGTGCCTGAATCTGATTCATCTAATAAAAAAAACATGTTTATGTTATGTGTAATGATGTTGCCAATGGAAATTTCTCCATGGATGAGGAAACTGAGAGTGAAAACATATTTGCTAAACCTTCTTGTAGTACATAGATATTCTGACGTTGCCAATGAAAATTTCTCCCTGGATGAAGAAATTAGGAGTGAAAACATATTTGATGATCTTTCTTGTAGTAGATATTCTGACAACTCTTTGGATGACATAACATATCAACTAGATGATAGCAGTATCAGTGATGATTGGGAGCAAAATCCAACCAATACCTGTGTTCAAGATCATGATTACAGAAAGGTGCTATTCAAAAAACTGAACATCGATAACATTATTGAAGTGAATGAGAAAAATACAACAGCAACAGTTGTAAAGAAAACTAGAAAGAGAAAGCAGAAGCCTTCAACTTGGAAACGTACCGTAATAAATAAGAAGAGACGATTAGGAGAGGAATATGTAGGTTTTAAAAATAAATTGAAAAAAGCTAAAGAAGTAGGTCCCTCGTGCAATAGATTATGTAGGTTTAAATGTACTACTAATAAACAGGATAATATAAGAACTCAAATATTTAATAGTTTCTGGAAAAGCCAGATATACTTAGACCATAGAAAACAATTTATTGCACAAGCAGTTGATGTGGGTACTGTTAGCAGAAGACGTCCAAGAAATGAAAATCAAAAGGACCGAAGACAGCATTCTTAGACTTACACTCTCTTCTGAAACGGATCTAAAACAAGGGTGTGCAAGTTATTTTTTCAACTACACTTGCTACGTCTGAGAAAATAGTTAGAAGTTCAATAAAGAAGAAAGTTAATGATGCAGCTGGGTTAGTAATCAGTCACCATGTACATAACTACCTAATTCCAGAAGAGGCAAAACAATTGGTTATGGAACACATAAATTGTTTCCCAAAAATTGAAAGTCATTACTGTCGCAATGGGTCTGCAAGAGAATATTTAAATCCAGAACTAAACGTAACAATACTGTATAAATTATATTTAGAGTGGATTAATCAGAAGGAGTATGCAAAAGAACTTGCTGCAAAGAAAAATATGTATCGGGAAATTTTTTTTACCGAGTTCAACCTTTATTTCAAGCCCGCTAACCCGTAATGTGATACCTGTGATAGTTTTGAAAATAGGCGGAAAGAGGCAGATCCGAATGGAGTTAAAGATATTTTAAAGAAAAAGGCAGATCATTTCAATGACGCAGAAAATAGATACAATTTAAAAAGGTAGGATAAGATAAGATGCAAGCAGAATTTAAAAGAGGCCGTAGCAATGATGAATTTGCAAAAATGCCTCCCCACACCTATGTTAACTAATGGAAAATCGTTTTATTTAAAGCAGTTATGGACATTTAATTTTACCGTCTATAATGATAATACTGCCGAAGGTTTATGCTTCATGTGGGACGAGTCTATTGCAAAAAGGGGTAGCAACGAGATAGCTTACGCTGTAATAATGTGGTAAAAAATTTACCTTCCTTAACAGAAGAGGTAATATTTTGGTCAGAAAATGCTCTGGCCAAAACCGATTTTTTTTATTTCATATGTATATATGGGGCTGTCCATGACACCTCAGTAGTTAGAATTCATCATAAATATTTACTCAAGGGGCATACACACAACGAAGCAGACACAATACAAAAAACTACCTACTATGAGTATTTCTGTATCCCATGAATGGGCCCAGTTTATAAGAACCTGCAGTTCTTTAAAACCGCTTATTGTTTATGAGCTGAAAACATGTGACTTTTTCAACTTTAAAAAAATGGGCAAGGAAGTCCGTTTATTAATAGGAAACGGAACACAGACAGTGAACCCTTTCTAGCCTCTAATATTGTGCACTTGAAAGTCGAAAGAGACCACCCTGGCACTGTGTTTTATAAAACAATAATTTCCCAGGAAAATTTTACAACTGTCAATTTTAAAAGATAAATGAGAAGTTCTCTCGATGGTCTCCTACTAAAGATATTGGACCAAATAAATATTGAAAAATCAATTCCAATTCATAGTTCAAAATATAACCACCTAATGGAATTGCTACCTTGGGTAGTACTTAGGTACCTATTTGTACCTTCTATCTACCATTCCTTTTATAAATTATTAAAAGCAAAAAATAAAATTGTCGTTAACGAAGACAATTCTTCATTAACTACTTTTTAATTTAGGTTTTATATTATTTTATAATGTTATCTTCTGATTATAAGGTTCTTTTCCTAATAAAATCACATCAAAAATGCGGTTGTCCTGTTTTTTAGTAATAAAGTACCACAGAATATAAAAGGTTGTAGTCCTAAATTATTTAATATTTCAATACAAAACAACTTAACGCCGATTATGTTACTGTAAAATAAAATACAAAGTATGCTTAAAAAAAAAGAAAAAGTATTTTACTAAACCCAAAAAATCAATATATACTTGTTATTTCGAAAGTCAACCTTAGCCTTTCAAATCCTATTTTTTCTTATACAATTATTCACTACCACCCACCTATAGATTTTAGCCCAAACATTACCATACAGTCCTATTTTTTTGGTTTTGATCATTCTATTCGATATAAATGAAGTAAATTTGTTCGAATGTGACAAAACGAAAGTGTTTTCAAGAACTGTGGGTTGAAATAATATGGCAAATCTTCTACACCTACAGAACTTTCTTTGCTGTTGAAACTACAACAAATATCAGTTCTTTGTCACTTCTTGTAAACAGCAGTCAAAATAAAAATATCTTAAAAAGTACTCGTAAATATGGATTCGAAAATATTTTTGTTTATTAATTTTTTATTTTGTTTAAAATTAACTAGTGTCCTTTCTATAGAAAATAAAGGAAATAATGACATTGCACAAGATTTTAGGTAAGTTTTCATTCCAGTATATATTATATTAAATTAAATCGATTATTTCCAAGACCTCGTGAATGATTTGACATTTTGTAATGAAAAAGGACAAGTCGTTTTTGTTATAGCAATGAGCATCTTTCAAAAATCTTTGAGACCCATAAAAAACTTATAGAAATTGTGAGCTCCTTCAAATTTTTGTGTACATTACAATTAATTTATTATTCTGGAATCTGGAATAATATTCTGGAATAATATATATTTTATATATTATACGTATATAGGGTGATTCTATATATCACATTATCTATATAGTTCTAATCTGGTACATAATAATTTTATTACAAAAAAATCAAAAAATCAATTCTGAGTTACAGAGCTTCGGGTTTTCGTTCTTTTGAATAATATATATATTTGTAAAATATACAGAGTTTTAGTAAATAGGTGCAACTAACTTCAGGAACTGACTTTGCATGAAAAATAATGACAGTTTTCTATATAAATGTATGCTCGCAAATGCTTCATTTTCCCAGATATGGGATGTTGAAATTTTCCTTAGAAACTAACGATTTATTGCCCTGAAACTGGTTGAGATATGCAAATGAAATTTGGTGAGTTTTAAGAGTTGGTTATTGCGCATTTTTTGATATACAATAAGGAATTTTATATTATTCATTATCCATCATTGGCGCGCATACGGGTAAAGGTTTCAATTCTTTTTAAGAAAAAAATGTTTCGCCCATTGAGATTTTTCAATTAAAAATAATTTTTAAAGGTTTGATTTAATTCTTGTCAAAAAATCTCTCTTCTTTTTTTCATATGAGGCTCCGGTTTTATGCAAATAAATAAATCAACTAACGCGCATTTTTCATTCCTTTAATTCACTCTAAAGAACTATGTAATACAATAACATACCTAACAATATTAGAAAGTACTAATATAATTTGAAATAGGCGCTCAGCTACAAAAAATGTTCAAAATTACCTCCCTGAAAGTTTTCTTATTTGTTTATGTAAAAGTATTTCAGTTAAAATGGCCGAAACTTTACAGACATGTTTTATTTATACTGATTAAAAGTTCTCAATGCTCCAATACTCAGAAATCAGTTGATTCTGAGTTAAAGACCTTCAAAATATCGGTTTTAGTCCATTTTTCAATATAATGAATTAGGAAACGTAGGTACCAGGATATTCCACCGGGATATCGACGTGGATATCCTACCAAGGACATCCCACTTTGTTTTTGACAAAACTAATTGATTTCTGAATTTTGGAGTAAAAAACATTAGATCAGCATGGCCAAAACTATCTCCTTGCAAAGTTTCAGTCAATTTAACTGAAACACTTTTACAGAACTATATAAGAAAACACCAGGAATATTTGCACGAATAAGACAACCAATGAGGCTAAGAGTTGTAACTTGTGTCACAGGGAGGTACTTTTGAACATTTCTTTTAAATTTGTAATTCGAAAAATCTCACTGGCACATCATTTTGTTCTTTAAAAAAATTGAGACCATTACCCGTATGCACGTCAATGATGAATATAAAATTCCTAATTGTATAACAAAAAAAAATTGCGCAATAATGAACTCTTAAAACCCAGCAAATTTCATTTGCATATCTCAACCAGTTTCAGGGCAATCAATAAATCGTTGGTTTGTAAGAAAAAATTGCAACACTCCGTATCTCTGAAAAAGAAGCATTTACGGGCATAAGTTTATATAGCAAACTGTCATTATTTTTCATGCAGAATCATTCCTTGAAGTTAGTTGAATTTACTATAACTCTGTATACTTTACAAATATTATGTATTATTTATTTTAAAATTATTTATTAGTAAGATCTAAAAACTGACATTTTGAACGTCTGTAACTCAGAAACAATTGATTTCTGAGTCTTGACGTAATGATAGATTTTAAATAGCATGACAAAAGCTATCTTTATGTAAAGTTTCAGCTAATTTAACTGAAACTACTTTTACATAAGAAAAGTGCCAGGGTCCTTTTGATAATACCAATTTTTGTAAGTAGAAAAATTAAGTCTTAAGTAATAATATAAAAAATTATTCTTACGCCATAAATAAGTAAAACAAAACATAGATTAAGACAATATGCAATAGATGTAACAATTCTTAGATTAATATTGTATCAAGAGTATATTCTAAGAGACCGGACCTGATTCCGAACCACAAAATGTGTTTAATTGCAGCGTCGATATATTTGCAATTTTATACGAGTATTTTCACCATAGTAAATTATTAAAAGTGATATACCTGTTATAATAAAGTTAGTGTTGTACGAAGACCTAAAAACGTGAGTAGAAGAACATTAATTAGATTTAAATAATATGTTTACTTTGGAAATCGATCTAAATAAAATTATCATATCAACACAACACCGGACTGGTTTTTTATCAACAACAATTAAAATCAGAGCCGTACTTGAATATGATTATAATTAAAACAAAATGTTCAAGTAAAATTAAATGATGAATAATAATTTATTAACAATGGAAATTCCTACTTCTCAAAGTAATCAAATGTACTCTACTGTTGCATCTCAACAAACTAGTCCAAAATTTCCACTAAAAGAACAAGCCATCATCTTCAGTTTAATTAATGGTGCAAAATTGCAAGATTATCTATTAGGATCACTCGTTCAACCAAAAAATATTATTTATTCGTCAAGAATCTCTAATAACCGAGTATGCATTTATCTTTCCAGTAAAGCTGTAGTTGACGATTTTCTCAATAAAACAGGATCCATTAAAATAAACAATGAAGTACTTCTAGCACGTAGACTAGTCACCCCATCAGAACGTCTCTTCTTATCTAATGTTAGTCCAACAATACCACATGAAATACTGAGCAATCTTCTACAGAACCTAGGCCTGAAATTGATGTCACCAATAACATGTTTAAGAATTGGAGCCAAATCCTGAATATAGCCACATACTCAGTTTTAGGCGTCAAGTATAAATAGAACCCCTAAATATTATAACTACACCTGATTTTATCGTGATCAATCATGATAATGTTAGTTACAAAATATTTTTATCCAGCGACCAATCGCTTTGTTTCAAATGCAAACAAAATGGCCATCTTGCCCCACAATGTTCATCAGAAACCTCTCCCCTAATCAATTCTGATATACCAAATACTACTCCAACATCTAATCCACCTCAAAATATCACTTCGCAGGTTCCTACAACAGACAACCACGAAAATAATTCACTAACTTCTTCTATTCCAATAAATTTGATAAAGGTGTCAAATGTGACCCTTCCAACAACGGAAATATCAACAACATCAACCAAAAGATATCTACCTCAAACCCCATCTCCAACAAAAGAACAATCAACCAATCTATTTCACAAGGGAGTTAATAAAAGTAGTTCTACATCCAAAAAAATAAGGACCGACACCAATTTTGAACATAATAAAAACATAATACCATCAATTCAAGACTCATCCCAAAAACAAGAGATACGTGGGCCAGAAATTACAAAATCAAATTGACACAACTAAAGTAACAACAGAATCCGAAGAAGCTGCTAAAAGATTTATCAATCAACATTCAGAATCATATGTCCTAAACAACGCTAAATGAGACATACGGAGCTAAACACCTTTATAATATTGTTAAGGATTATACACCAGATTTAACTCACTCATTAAAATGCTTGTAGACACTCATGCTCATTTTACTGAATCAAAATTAAAAAAACCGAATCACACGACTATGCAAAAAGCTAGAAAAATTATTAGAACATGAAACATCTGAACCCCATAGTGATTCATTGGTTTCAGCTAAATAATAAATCGCCTTCATTCAGCAGCAAGTACATAGCGCCATATTTTTTTCGATAATATGCATTTTGGAGATGAGGCTACATTTCACAAAAAGAGAACAGTGAATTGGAATAATTTTCATTACTATCCATTAAGCAATATCTACTTTGTTAATAGTCATAGTCAAACTTGGTGGTCTATAAATGTTTGGGGTGGTATTGTTGGGGACTATGTGATAAGCCCACATTTTTTTGACGGCCGCCTGAACGGTGGTGTATATCTGGATTTTCCAAATAATCATTTGCCATTACTACATATACCTTAGGAGAACATCCACAAACATTAAACGTGTCTTAAGCAGTAAGTTACCTGACTAAATGGTATATTAGTTCATGCGCAGCATCCATATTTTTAACACAATAGATAGTTTCAGACGACCTTGACAAAATTTACCCTGAATAGTATTAAACCACGACAAATTCACTATTGCTTTTTAAAGTTAAAAAATTCTTTCCTTTTTTAGGAACATCTCTATGCAAAGTCGCCAAAATATTTTATTATCAGCTCAAGGTAGTCGTAATCCCTATCCCAAGAAATATCAAATACCAAATTACATCAATTATGGTATGTATGCAAAGCCTCATATTTACAAACCTGCACATTATTACTATCCCAACCAAGTGTATTCAAATTTCCAAGAGGCTGGTTCTCCTAATATAAGACAGTCAATAATGGATGTGCTCTATTCAGTGGCCAGAAATGATGATCTTCAATGCATTCCAAGAATATTATGCGAAATAACAACAGGTAAATTCAACATAAATGATCTTACTTAGTCATTTTTAAAACCAAAAACAAAGAAATGTGAAATTTTACTAGTATTACAAAATTGTTTATTCAAATAAATCGTCCTTTTGATATATTTTCTGTTCATGAGAGTGAGGTTTTATCAGGGATCTGTGTTAAACCCATACCTTCCTTCCAGAGCAAAGCGGTCTTGTCTTGGTGAACTAGCTATTTATTCTCAATTATTGTTGTTAATTTTTTGAGATAAACACAACAAAGTGGTAGAAAACGACGGCGCAACTCCGGGTATCAGGCAAAATATAGATTTCAAGAGCCTTCTGCTAGTATGTCCTGCTCTGACGGGAGTGTCGATGCATTTCGTAGTGCCTTATTATGTCAGAAACTATGGGACTAGAATCCTATTATCGCTTATACTTCCGCAGATAAAGGGGAACTACTGAAAAGCTTTTCCTAGCTACTACGGAAAAGCTAAAGTTTTCCCTTTACTTTCCCTGTAAAGTTAGTTGCAGCAATCCATATCTTTCGTTGTTCCTTATGATGTAACTAAGGTATTCGATTCTGGCTTCTTTTATTTTAATTAACAATATTCTTAGTAGTTTTACTTAGAAATGAAGGCATATTCATTTGTCTTATACAGCACAACATATATGAAAGTGACGTAATACCAAAGGAATGGCTTAACTCAGAGTTTCTAGCTATACCAAAGAAATCGTACAAATTCGATTAAATAGACATAAGCGACTCTTAGTTCGGATTTAGAAAGGCCTTGAGGATAATCGAGGCGCCATTTGCGACTCAAACGTTTATTCAAAAATGTCTCGATCACCAGAAAAAAGTATATCTCTGTTTCATCGACTACTAGAAGGATTTTAAATGAGTCCAGCATGAAAAATTGTTTCATGGACTACAGAAAATTAAGCTAAACACAACATATCTCCCCATAATTTAAAACCTTTATTGGAACCAAAAAACAACCTTGAAATATTCAAACCACACTATTAAAAGAAGTCTTTGTCATGTCTCCATTGCTCTTTAACTTGTACTCTGAATGCATATTCAAACAAGCACAAGACAGCGCCAAACTTGATATAAAAATAAACGGTAAATATATTAACAATATCAGGTATGCAGACGACACCGTTATAATTGCAGAAAAAATGGAAGACTTTCAAAATATACTAGCAAGAGTTAATAATGCAAGTGAAACAAAGGGATTGACAATAAAAGTTGGAGCCTGGACATAAAATAAAATACCATGAGACGGATAGAAGCCTTTGAAATGTGGCTTTATCGTAGAATGCTCAGCCACTTAGCTGTAGGCCTCATAATGAGAAATGACAAATATAACCTGCTACGTACGATTATTGATTGAAGGGAAGATAAGAGACCGAAGAGGAGTAGGCAGAAGAGCCATGCCATGGCTTTGCAATACCAAAACTTTGACGGGCATGAATATTCAACAATTACTAAGAGTGGCGCAGAATAGAGACCGTTTGGAGTGCACCAGAAGAAAAAGGTAATGAATATCAAGGACTACTGGCAATTTAGTATGTCCTAATTATACTTATTTTGGAGACAAAAGCTAGTATTTAAAGCGTTAATGAGACTAGATGCCTAATAGGATGACTGGTCTTACTATAACCGTGCACATGTACCTCAAGACTTTTGGTATACATCCAAAATTTTTTTCTGCAAAGTTTCTGCACATAATTAGAGCTTTGATGGCCTCATAACTGAATTAAAAATAAGACCCAGAAAGGCGATAATATTTACATTTATTAGTTAATTGAGTCACGGTTCTTCAAGAAAATAACTGAGTTATTTTTACAGGTACTTAAATAAAATTTCAGTGAATAATAACCCTTCTTCCAGAAACAAATTATATTTGTGACAAAAAGGTTACCTAATGCAATCCTCCCTTTTCTGAAGTCACACACACTCGCACACACACACCTACACACAGAGAAACAAATTTATGGAATCTGTTTTATAGAGAGCGGCCTAAAATGCACGAAAAGGCATTAATGCCTATCTCTATTCACACTATGCTTCGCCTAAGGACTCTGTTATACGAGCGCTAGTGTCGTTGCGTTAGTAGCGCTGCGTTAGCGTCGGCTTAACCGGACAATGGAGTACCATGGAATAAATTATACGAAGGGCAATATTGTTCATATTATTTACTCCATGGTAGTGCCATTGTTCGGTTGGGCGACGTTAACGTGACGACATAAGCGCTCGTATAGGGTGCTTTACGCAACAACCGCTGCATAGTTAAGACACACAAATTGGTGTTTTATTTTATGTCATTCAAAGTAGTTGCAGCTACATAGTGTATAATACTCTGTTAAGTTTGAAGTTTGATTATTAAACTTGTCTTTCTCTTCGAGTCTGTTTTTAGCTCCACCATTATCTGATTAATTTCACCTAGAAACTTATCATAGTGTAAACAAAGACAGATTGTTTAAAATTGGGCAGGTTGCTTGTGCTTAGGATTAAGAATAACTTACCCCCTGGATTTTTTGCTTCTTCGACAGCTCGTGGACTGTATATTTATTTCTTTTATAAGGTTAGTTGAAGGTAACTACAGGCTCAATCGTCTAATTGGCTTACCTTCGAGGGTATTGTTTTTTATTGTTATTAAATAAATCATTTTTATTGACAACTCTCTTTCTCAACGTTCCGCTGCTAAATTCATGCCTTTCTTTTTAATGTCATCCCTCCACGCGTTAATATGTATTGCAAAGCTAATATCTAAACACTCTCGTATCTTATAGTAGGTCAAACTTAGACAAACATTATATTAATACAAACAAATATACCACTAAAGCCACAAGGCCCTTTTCAAATATCTAGTTAATATGTTGATATTAAACACAGACTTACAGACTATACTGAATTTTTAGGTACCTTTAATGGTCGTCAGATTGGTACGAATTTGCCTTTAAATATAGATATGCAATCCTTGTTAGGGTAAGTTTAATGATTTATTTAACACCATTATTTTTAGTATCTTACAATTTATTTTACAACTAACGAAAACAGAGAATCATAACATAGAAGAAAAACACATTAAGACAGTGAAACTGAAAATCAAAAGTCAATGGTAAATGTAAGACCAAATACTAACCATATCGAGATAGTATCATCTATCTTTTCTTTATTCTCAAAAGTTTTCTTATGTACTTATTTTTGAATTATTGAAAAATTCTTCAAGAGTTAAAAAAATTTTACGAATTTTTTAAAATCTTGGGGAAAACTAAGAGAAACATAACAGTATATTTGGTGTTTGTTCGTTTTATTATAACGCAACCAATGCAAACAACGAAAATTTATTTTTTTCAAAATTTCAAGATTTTTTCAGCTGTTTTTTATTGACGGGTAGACCAGTCTAATGTGAAAAACTGTGAAAAATTACGTGAAAATCTTGTACAGATATTTGAAGTTTCTAAAAGCTATTTGAAAGGTAGCTTTCGAAATTGATCGAAAAGACTTAGAAACCGAAGCTTGATATTCTTCTCCAGATTTAGTTTTGTCTTTATTGGCTAAATTTGCTCTTTATCAACTCAAACATACCCCACAGGAAAAACAATACAGGTTCTGGGAAAGTATGTAAGAAAATTTAAACTATAAAATGTAGTGTTTTACAAATTTAATTGTATTGTTACATAATTAATTAACAAAACTTATTAATAAATAACTAATACTCTATTTAGTGAAACTATTTAGTTTTTTCATTTTTTGAAAAAGTGGAATGCAGTTTTGTCGAATTAATTGTTCCAACATCAAAATGTTCAACCTGTAAAACAAAGAAAACATATTAATAAAAATTTAATTAATTTGAACTTAAAACATGTTATTACATATTTAAAATCATTCAATACGAAATAGAGAGAAAACATTTCTATCTGAAGGGAAAATAAAATAAGTAAATGTTATTGCTACGTTATTAGTGATGACAGATTCTTAAAGAAAAATATTTAAAACTTAAAACAAAAATAGAATATTTAAAATTTTTACTTAAAGATGTATGACGCTAATTTAGGCAACAGGGGAACGATATGTTATAGATCAGTGCAAATTTTATCATATGCTGACGCCAGAACCACGGCGAGAAACACAGAAATCCCAACAGACCTAGTAGTAGCAGCAGGGCGAATGGGATTACATATAAATCAAAATAAAAGTAATTTGTACCAACTAATACAAACACACAAACACGAGAGAAATGTTGAAACAGATCCAATTATCATTAACCTAAACTTTGAAGTCGTCAAAGAGTTTATATAGAGTTTTTAAAGAGCGAACTTTGGTTGACCCCAATAACAACACATCAGGAGAAATAAAAAGGCCGATCATAACTGCACGTAGGTGTTATCATGGTCTATCCAAGTACTTAGCTAATAAATATCTATCTCAAAAAGCTCGTTGAAGACTGTATAGAAGACTGATAGTCCCCGTTCTCATATATGGATTTTTGAAAAAAAAAGGTACTACGCAAAATATTTGGAGTGGTCTGTATAAACGGAATATGTAGGCGTATATATACAGATATACATATACAGAGAGAAACGTAGAAGGTTGACTATTGCTAGAACCGCTATGATGAAACTGGTAACAATTTGGACAAATTCTAGCATAACAATACACATAAAACTAAGGCTGGTAAGGGCACTCATTTTTCCCATAGCCACATATGCATCCGAAACGTGGACCTTAAAGAAAGCGAATAAAAATAAACTAGACGCTTTTGAAATGTGGGTATACCGCCGCATGTTAAGAATATCTTGGATTGATCATCGCACTAACGTGTCGATATTAGAACAACTTAAAGTAAAGATTTATTGCTTAAAAAAATACAACAGAGATATTTGCAGTATTTTGAAAACATTCATAGAAGAACAGGTACGATGGAAAAACTGATAGTCGAGGGTAGAGTTAAAGGAAAGAGACCTAGGGGAAGATCTTCAAGCCGTTGGGTAGATCAAACAAAAATATTGATTAACCAAGGGTTACATGAAGCCGAATAACTGGCCCAGGACAGGGAAGGATGGAGGGAAATCGTGAAAAAACTGTAAAGGCCTGATGGTGTCACCACATCCCAAAAGAGATTAGGACTGAGAAGGAGGAGATATACATTTCTTTTTTTTTTCTCGTAACACTCCAACCTGGAATTGGTCTTGGCTGAGTGTACAACTTGGTTCCATCTCACACGGTCGTCCATGATAGTTAGGTTGGTGGTTAGCCCCATTATTCTTAAATCTGTGTATGTTATATCTCCACCGTATTCCTGACAAAAAAATCTCAACTATTTTACCATTCGCAAAAACAAAAAGCAGACAGCAGCAATGTCATTACTGGATTAAGGCTGTGGGACAGTAGTAAAAAAAATCTTGTGAGCTTAATTCTAGGAAGGAAGGCAACGGGAAACCACCTCATAAATAGTCCTTAGTTCATTCATCATGAATAATGTTAATCAATTTAGAGAAGATACTGATCATGGACTTCGGATACCAAGATCCGGCAGGGGAGGAAGAACACGAAAATGTAAGGCTTCCCAGGTCGTCAACCCACGAAATCCTTACCAATATTTAAACACTAATAGAGAAAAAGTGTGCACGTGGAACGTTAAAAAAATCTGTAATTGGAATGTATGTTTGAAGGGGGAAAGATACACAACACCATTCAAAAAATGAAAAGACTAAATATCGACATAATGGGAATCAGCGACAGTGCTGTGTGGATGAGCATATAGTATATTATGCGGAAAACGATAAACCACATCACTGGAATGGCGTAGCAGTGATTCTGAGCAAAAAATTCGCTGGGGCTGTGATCAGCATGCTAATTCTCTCTGATAGAGTCTTTCTGATAAAGCTGCAAAGCAGAACCGTTAATACGAACATCATTCAAATTTACACTCCAACATCAGAAAAGCCAAAAGAGGATATCGAGGAGTTCTAGGCTCTTGTACAAAAAGCACTAAAATATACCAAAAAAAACGAGCTTACCATCATCATGGGTGATTCCAATGACAAAGTTGGCAAAAGCAGAATAGAAGACATCGTCGGACAATACGGCTTAGGCGAGAAAAACGAAAGAGGAGACCGACTTATTCAATTTTGTCGGGAAGAAGATTTTACCATTGCTAACACCTGGTTTAGACTTCCTGTAAGACGACTTTATACGTGGAAGTCACCTGCAGATACAGCCAACAATATCATCAGAAACCAGATAGACTTTATTCTCATTAAGAAAAGATTCAAGAACAGCTTGACTTAGGCGAAGACCTTCCCAGGAGCAGACGTCTCATCAGACCATAACCCATTAGTGGGCCAGATAGAACTCAAACTAAAGAAACTCATTAAAAGTAAACCTAAACAGAACCTGGATTATGACACTCTAAAAGACCCCGTAGTTCGTCAGAACGTAAGAGATGTAATGAGAGAAAAACTCGAAACAACAAGAACAGAGTGTAGAGCAAAAATGGATCATATCAACGACGTCATGCTAAATGCGGGAAAAGAACATCTGGGAAAGAAAACAAGAGTAAAAAATAAAAAAGGGATGACTGATGACATTCTGCAGATGATGAACTAAAAATGATTAGTGAAAAACAGGGACGCGAAGAAATACCAAGAAATCAACTAAACAATTAAAAAAGAAATACGAGGAGCCAAGGAGACATGGATGCAAGAAAAATGTAAACTAATCGAAGTCCAAGTGAAACACGATCATATAAATATCCACCGAAAGATTTGAGAAGCCACTGGTCAATACAAGAAGAGAAACACACACCTCCTCATAAACAAAGACGGGAATCTGGCGACGACAATTAAGGAGAAGTTGGTGACCTGGAAAATGTACATTGAAGAACTTTTCTGGGGCTACCGAGGTAACCTTCCAGAAATAAATTGCATGACAGGGCCGTCAATACTAGAAAGCGAGGTGAAAGCAGCTTTAAAACAGTCTAAAAATGGCAAGGCCACAGGTCCGGACGAAATACCCGTTGAACTTATTAAGGTGATGAGTGAAGTGAGCACAAACTGAATTGTTTAACGCCATATACGATTCAGGTGATATCCCAGAGGAATCGCTATTGTCAAAATTTGTAACACTACCAAAAAAACGATCTGTGAAAACTTGCGAAGATTTCCAAACTATCGACGTTATCAGTCATGCACTTAAGATTTTTCTTAAAATCATACATGCCAGAATTTACAAGCAATGCGAAGAACATGTCGGTGAAATGCAATTTGGATTCCGCAATTCCGTGGGTACAAGTGAAGCACTTTTCACCTTACTGAAGTCCTACTTCAGAGATGCCGCGATGTCAGTTGTGATGTCTATATTTGTTTTATTTACTACGCTAAGGCATTTGACCGTTGGCCCTACAAACAGTAGGATTGGATAAGAAGGACATCCGGCTCATAATGAATTTATACTGGAACCAGCGTGCTTCAAGTCAAGGTCAAAGACAAGGTTGTGTACTATCGCCGACTATTTTCAATATATACTCTAAGAAAATTTTTACTGAAGCCCTCACAAACCTAGAGATGGGAATCCGAGTGAACGGTGAATACATCAATAATATCCGCTACGCCGAGGACACTGTGTTACTAGCAACCAGCCTAAATGATCTACAAGCTTTACTAGCTTGTAGCTCTCATGCTACTAGCATAAGAAAGGAAAAAGAAGTGCTTAATTTAGAGAAACAACGTAATCTTGAGTACTTAGGACACGTAATGCGAAACCAAGAAAAATATCGAATTCTTCAACTCGTTATGCAGGGTAAAGTATTTGGCAGGAGAAGACCGGGACGCCGTCGTATCTCGTGGTTAAAAAAGCTCCGACAATGGTTTGGGATGACCTCCGTAGAGCTGTTTCGCAGAGCAGTCAACAAAACCATGATAGTCTTGATGATCGCCAACATCCGGACCGGACAAGGCACTGAAGAAGAAGAAAAACAAAAATATTGTTAGAAAATCAAGGAATAAGCAAGATTCCATCGGAAGACTGTGAAACATGGACGAAAACATGGAATGGCTTTGAAAGTAGATACAAACGTCGTTCCTTGTACAACATGTCTCAAATAAATTACATACAATAAACCTAAAGCAAACGACGATGCCAGCTAACATTAAAATTAAAAGAAAACGCGAAATCAGAGAAGCAATAGAAATTGAAAAAAATCCCAACAATCTAAGCCAAAGAAATGATGTCTACGGTAACATGGAAAATGGCATTGAAGAAAAATACAGAAATAAATCAGGCAATGAGGTTGAGAAGTAAAGTTACCTATCTTTTCATATCCTTTTCTACTACTAATACTAAGAGAAAAGTAAATTTTTTTAAAATAAATATTTATTTAAAATTGTTTAAACAAATTACTTGGTTAAATAAACAATTCACAAACTAATTAAAAGGATTTTTATTATTTATGCTACGAGGTATTCAAATTAAAAAAAAAAAAACATTATTGTTCGTTGATTAAGGACCGGTCAAGAGAACCGCGCCATGGTCCACCACATAAGAAAATTTTAAAAGAAATACAAACAAAAACAACATTGTAATTTTTGGATTAACTCAAAAAACAGCAGATATTACCGCCAAATCGTTTTGTACAATGTGTTTTTGCATTGTTAGACATTAGAACTAAAGAAGAGAAAATTAAGAATATTTATTCATAGGGACAAATAAAAATGCTCCAGTGAGTACGCAATGACTGCAAAAGATACATTTAAGGAGAAAAATTACCCGTAGATGACTCTGTCTACATGCCCATTAAAACACTTGAAATACAACAAACAAACGAATCGATTCAACAAAGCAGTAGTAGTCCAGCAACCCCCTGTTCAAATCAAATAGACGGAAAACCCAAAAAAATAATTTAGTTTGTACTAGAAAATTTAATAAAATCGAACCACATAACCAACACTCTTATCAAAACAGGGGAGCCACAAGGAATTCAAGCACCCATACAAATTACAAAGTAGAAACACAAGATCCCGCGCTGGTTTAAGTAATACAATGGTAATACTGATAAATAAATTAATCTAACTATTTGATGAATCCTTGTATATGGGATATAGAATACATCCCTGTAATTACTTATAGACCATTAAAATTACACGCCTTTAATTAACTGATTGAGGATTATTATAAACGTACAGATAGTGAACAAATTTCAATTTTGCATGAACATATCAGATTAGAACAGATAACACTGAATTTTGATTGTATATGTCTAACTGAAACCTGAATGATTCCTGAAATATCATTATTTAAACTAGACATAAATCAACATGACGGTGTCATCGTATCCTTGAGGAATGATTTAAAATATACCTGTAGAATTGTAAGTATTTCTTTATGTAAGGCATTATAGATAATTGTAATTGATCAAAATAATAAAAACACACTATTAATTATAATTTTCACACCACCATCAACTGACGAAAATGACTTTTGTATTGAGTTGGATAATTATTTGAATAACACCAAAAGTTTTGGCTGTAAATACCATGGACTTTTGGGAGATATTAATATTAAAAACATATCCCCTGACTGTATTGAATATTTAAATATGTCAAGTGAATATAATTTTGTATCTATAATAATTAAAAATACTAGAGTTCAAGGAGATTTTTGTCGCTGTGTCAATCTAATTTTTGTAAAAAGTAATTCTTAAATGGTAAATAATACTTTATCAGCTATTTGGGATCATCTAGTAACTAGTTAAAAGACTACATTTGTTAGTATTGCTTTTGAAAAGAACACAATTGAATAAAAAAAATTCATCAAAATAATAAATTATAATAATTTAAAAAGAGATCTCAATTTACAGAATTGGGAGCAAGTTCTAGATACGAATAATGTTGATGATATAATAAATAATTTTACCTAATACTAATAGATACTCTACCTAATAAATACTCTCATTTTAATGATTAATAAAAATATAAAAAAGTAAAGAAAAACAAGATATGAACTTAAAAGAAATAGTTCGGTGACGAACAATATTTAAAAAGGAATATACAGTATACAAAAATGAGTTAAATAAATTAATTATTGAAAAAAAAAAGAAGTATTTTCACTCTGAAATAAAAAAATATGAAAATAGTTCCAAAGGTCTGTGGAATACTATCAAAAAATTAGAAAGTAATACCAAAAGAAATGAAATAAAAGGTATCTTAAATAGAAACGAAATGAATTAATTACTGATAGCTGGATCATTAGCAATATTTTTAATGAATATTTTTCCAATGTAGGAGCTGAGCTCATTGAAAAGATAAACCTACAGCAATCTCCCAATTCTCCAAAACATTCATGCCGTCGTACATTCCTTTTAGAACCTGTAACGTATTAAGAAATCAATAATATTATTCATTCCTTAAAACCTAACACGTCTGCTGGCATTGACAACATTTCTGCAGATATACTGAATATCGTTGTAGGTCCCATAACTATTTTAATAAATAAAATATTTGAACAAGCTATATATCCTAAGTTTTTTAAAAAATCGTTACTTCTTACCAGCCTTGCAAAGATATTTGGAAAAGCCTTGTCAGAACGATTTAATAAATACCTTATAAAATATAATCTACTATCAGTAAACCAATACGGTTTTACAAAGGCATATTCTACTACCGATGCTATAACATCTGTTACTGATCATTTATACAAAATGCTGGATAACAATTCTGGCAAAAAAGTTGTAGTTGGCAGTAAAAATACATTGGCTGTTTTTCTGGATGTAGTCAAGGCATTTTATACTGTCAGTCATCAGCGTGTGTAAAAAGGTAAGAGAAATAATTACAGGCAAATGTAAAAACAGAAGAGTAAGTAAACTTCTTAATGACAACGGAGAGGTAATCGTGGACAAAGAGAGTATCGATAATAGCTGGAAAAATTATATACGAAATTTATTTTCTAATGAGAGGGAGAAAAAGTCCCCAATACCTACGGAAACAGGACCACCTATACTAGTGGCAAAAAGAAGAGCAGCCATAATATCACTAAAAGAAGGAAGAGCTCCAGGACCAGACGGAGTACAGTCTGAATTTCTTAAACTTCTTGATGATGAATCTTTAAGAATACTATGTAAAATCTTCAATAATATCTATGACACAGGCAATATTCCAAAAAATTAGATAGTTTCAGAATTTATTACGTTACCAAAGAAACATGGAGCGAAAAAATGCGGAGAATATAGACTAATAAGTCTAATGAGCCATACACTAAAACTTTTTTTTTAAATTATACATCGCAGAATATACAGGCTATGCAAAGAGAGAACACAAGACACAGAGTTTGGATTCATTAAAGGCGTAGGTACGAGAGATGCACTGTTTACTCTACAGGTAGTATTCCACAGATGCAGAGATATGACTTGTGATATCTACATCTGCTTTGTGGACTACTAAAAAGCATTTGACACAGTTCAACATCGAAAAATGATGGTTGTTCTAACAAAAGCCCAAATAGATGATAAAGACCGGCGTATAATACAAAATTTATACTGGAACCAATCAGCCACAATAAGAACAAATCTTGGAGATAAACCGACGGAAGCGATCCAGATTCTGCGAGGCGTTAGACAAGGATGTATACTTTCACCTATATTATTCAACCTATATTCAGAGGAAATATTTAGTGAAGCCTTGGAAAATTGCGATCATGGAATCCTTTTAAATGGAGAACGCCTCAACAAAATCCGCTAATCAGAGGACACCGTTATTTTTGCAGACAGTTTAAACAGTTTACAGTAACTAATAAACAAAGTTAATGAAGTAAGTAAAAGATTTGGATTACAAGCAAACATATCAAAAACTAAATTTATGATCATCGGCAAAAATAAAATTAGAGACGTCCAACTATCAAGAATACATCAGTGGACCGAGTAAAACAGATAACCTATCTTGGAACAATAGTAAACGAACAATGGGATCACTCACAAGAAGTAAAATGTAGAATAGAGAAGTCTAGGAGTGCATTCAACAACATGACCAAACTATTTATAAACCACAACCTTAATCTGGAGATAAAAGTAAGGCCCCTACGATGTTATATCTTCTCAATATTATACTACGGAGTTGAATCCTGGATACTCACTGAAGCGATGGAGAAAAAACTTGAGGCCTTCGAGATGTGGCTATACAGAAGAATCCTAAGGATATCATGGACAAACAAGATAACCAACGAGACTGTACTACAAAGAAAGGGGAAAGAAAGAGAGGTGAGAGGAAAGATTTACAAGTTCTTATAGAAATTATGAATAAAACCAAAAGATGGGACTAACAATAAATGTAGGTGATAACCTATAACCAAAAAAAAGTGATAACCAAATACATGGTGATTTCGAAAACTTCTGTTAACAACGTACATCTGATATTCGAGGGAAACCGTTAGAGATAGTCGACAAGTATACAAACCTCGGAATAAATATTTATGAAATAGAAGTCAATGTTTACAGATAAGAAATTGAGTATGGTTATCAGATTGAGGTTCAATGAATGTTATGTATGGTCGAAACTGCTAAATGGGGTAGAAGCTTGGTCTCTGAAAGCCCAATTCGTAAAAAATTGGAAGCATTCGCAATGTGGCTATATAGGCGTATTCTTAAAATTCCTTGAACTGCAAAAGTCTCAAACGAAGAAGTGTTAAAACCAATTGGACATAGCAGAAAGCTTATTAAAATTAAATCTGGAAATTACAATTAAAATCTGAAAAAACATCGTATCTGGACTACATACTTCGAAACGATAGATACTCTCTTCTACACGTGATCCTGCAAGGAAGAGTCGAGGGAAGAAAATGCTTGAGAAGAAAGAAGAAATCTTGACCGAAGAATATAAGAGAATGGACTAACCCTAGTGTTAAATAGATATTTCACGTTGCAAAATATAGGGAAGCGTTGATCCCCAACCTTCGTTAGCGCATAAGACGGTACAATAAGAAGAAAAAGACTATTCATTAATAGAATCTTGTCTTAAATAGACATTGTAGCATGTGGTGGAAACACATGCTTCGCATTTAACTAGTAACTAGTCTTGAAATATTTCAATGGAGATTTATGAAAATTTTGCTAAATAAGTCAAACCTATACTCGTCTAAACTGCTTTACCAAGAAGCAGGTCTATTAATAGTAGAAAGTTGTATTTATAAAATATGGAGTTCCATGATAAACTATCAAAAAGTGCAGATATAAACTATAGTTTTGTAGTATATAATCTTTAAATAATTAAAATACTTATTGAAAATGTAGAACAGAAAAAAAATGCTTACAAAAAATATAATATGTACATATCTACATTTACTCACCTGTAAATAAAGTAATGAGATGAAATTATTTCTTCTTTGTGCTGTTTACCTTAGCAAAAGTCACGTGTTTAACAATTTTTGCTTGCTTTTCAAGACCTTTACTTCTGTATTTATTGTTGGAAGATCCTGATTCTTCTTGTCCTTCTTCTGCTTCTACAATAAAGTCTCCATCTTTAACATATCTGTACTCAAGAAGCCTGAGCTGATCTTCCTCTTTTTTGCGATTAAAAATACTGTTAATAGTATTCAACAAAAAGCCACTAAAACCCATCTTTATACACTCGTGATGCTACAATTCACAATGAAGAAGCAACACTCGACTAAAATCTAATGCACAATATTGTTTGTTTTCATTCCAGTCGATATAGGTGAATGGTTTATATTTCCAGAAGTCGTTAGACTGATAAAATTCAGAACAATTTAAATAGATGATAAATAATTGTACGTATCAATTATTAAAGTAATAATAATAAAATTAAATTGGTAGCTACTAAGAAATGTTGATTAGAAAATATATTAGCCATGATTTTATCACACAAAATATTTCACAAGTATTTTAAATATCGATCTAATATGTGTCAAAATATATAGCAATGAATAAATACTTTCTTTATTTGTCCCTACAATTACATCGAAGGATATATATATATATATATATATATATATATATATATATACATTATATATATACATTATATATACATTATATATATATATATATATATATATATATATATATATATATATATATATATATATATATATATATATAGTGTTGGAAAATTCTCGAGAATGAAAAATCGGAGAATATTTCCACGAATAATAGATGTGGTGGTCTAATCTGAAAAAGATGAGGCCATAAACGTGTGTGTGTGATGCACTCTGTATTAGTGAAACAAAACTAAAGTCGGTATTGCAAAAAGCAAAAAAGTGGACAAAGTGAACAAAATGGCACAATATAAATCTCGCCGACAACCAAAGACTATAGATCTTCCCGAAGGTTGCAAATTTGAAATCCGTGAGACAATATATAAAATGCGCGAAAAGAAAGAACTTGTTTCTTTAGAGTCAGTGCTACAAAAATTAAAGGACAGAAATATATTTGAAATTTTTAGAACAAGTCTCTGAAGAGTTTTAAGACAGATTGGCTTTAAGTTCAATAAGGAAGACAAAAGAAAGGCTTTGTGTGAAAGAGCTAGTCTCGTTCACAAAACAATAGAATTTTTAAGAAATTATAACAAATTTAAAAAATAATGTTCTTCCTTCGTTACTTTAGACGAAACATAGATTTTTGCTAACGGCGGTATCAAACGAATTTGGCAGGACGAGAGTATAAAATCCATAAAACACATCGATAACGAGGAAAAGAGATATAATATTATAGTGCATGTATGTGGAAAACATGGCTTTATTGAGGGAGCAGATCTTTTGTTTTCATCAAAATCAAAATCAGCCAATTATCATGACAATATGAATACGGATATGTTTGTGAAATAGTTGAAAGAAAAACTGTTGCCAAGTTTACATGAACCATCCGTTATAGTACTGGATAATACTGCGTACCATTCGGAAATTTTAAATAAGCAACCAACAAACACCTGGACCGTAGATAAAATAAAAGAATGGTTAACGAATAAAAATATTACATTTTCTCAATACTGTTTAAGCCTCAATTACTAACGTTAGTTAAAAGTCATGCACAAGCAAACATATATATATATATGTATATATATATAGTAGACGAAATTATACATAGCTTTGGACATCGTGTGTTAAGACTACCGCCCTATCATTGCCAATTCAATCCAATTGAATATATTTGGGGGATATGGAAAACATATTATGATAATTATATTGAATACAAGGGTTTTACAGTGACGAGGCAGTATTGGAAACATGGTAACAAGCATTGGATATTGCCACTCCTGAAATTTGGGAAAAAAGTGTAAAGAAATGTAAAGACATTAAAGAATGGTAGATCCGTGAAGGTCGCATCGAAGCAGTTAATCCTGTTATAATTTACCATCCGAATGAGGATAGCGACGACAGTGATTATGGCTGTGAATCTGATGGTTGATGATAGTTCTAGGAGATTAGGAGATTAGGAGATTTAGATTTAGGGGATAAGAGAATAAGTAAGTTTTTTTGTTTTTTGAATACTAATTGAATATTCGACTAGATAAATTACACTATTTAAAAACTTAAGTATTGTTACACTTCGATTAAATCACTTAATTCAAGAACCAACTTGTTTACAATACTAAACTCAATGATAGTAATTACATACTTCAAAATCTGAATTACAACTTTTCTATAAACCATCAACTCTATATTTACATCATGACTTCATATTTAAATCTAAGATCTGTCATAACAGTATTTTAAAAATGGGGAGAATTTACTATTGTACAATTCAGCACATTCGACCATTTAAATCGATACCTTAAACCGAATTTAAAACAGTCGTATATTCGTGGAATGAAGTTTAATAAAAGTTACCTTACCAGCCCGTTCAGCAATAAGCCGGTTTCTTTTAAAGGAGTGGATAAAACCATAAGTACTGAAATCTCTTTCAATCGCTGCACTGGATGAAAGCATGCTTAATATATCCACTGCTATTTTAGTTAATTTTGTTCCGAAACTTGTACCTTTCCACGTTATGATTGGGTCTAGTTTTTCAATTGATTTTACAATATATGGTTTTCCAAAAAATCCCTCCTTAGACCGATAAAGTGCCAAATCTGACATTATTTCAGACAACTCATCACCATATTTTAAAGTGGCTATATTATCTATAAACTCAGTTCCCCCAACTTGTTCTTCTCTACTTAAATGAACACCAATGAACTTAGGATCCAATATATTCGCTGCCAAATGAATTGAATGTATTGCTTTTTCTTCTTTTTTCCATAATGGACTTAAAATTAGTTCTTTGCCCTAAGTTAAAAAAAACACTCAGTTACCTGACTTAGTCGAGGCTTATCTGACTCTAATTTAGAAATATAGTCAACAATAGGATTTATAAGATGATATAATTTTGATACCCTTATTCAAAATACGTCCTCATCCAAAATCAACTTTACAACTCGTTAACTGAGAACATCCTCAACACTCTCACTCACTCACACATGCCCAAAACTTTTAAAGCATACTTTGTATGAAGGAGACTATTTATACTATAAATAATTGATGCCAACGACATTTTAGTGGCAGTTTTAAAATAAGTGCTAACTTTGTTTCACTTTTTTTCAGCTGAATTATTTTAAAAGTGGTTGACAAAATGTTAAAATTGTTGATTTCTTTAATGATGGCTTTAATTTCTTCTCCTAAAGACGCCATTGGTTTTGTTTTGGAAATTTCACCAATCAACAAATTTAAGATGTGAGCAATACACCCATAAACAGATATATGTTTGTACTGCTCATAAATTAGGTTCCTGGCCTTAACCATGGCACTAGCATTATCAGTCACTACAGCTTGAAATTTCTGCTCAAACTTCACATTTTTTTTCAGACCTGTATTCTGCTGTATGTCGATTAGTTTCTGTAGTCAAAGTTTTATAAAAAACAGGAGATGGAGTGCTAATAATACAGTTTAATATTGGCTCATGCCTTCGGTTACTCCAACCATCTAGCTGCAATTCAAGAACAGTAGATTCAGCAATCTTCACTTTAATATTTGTATCGACACTTTCGTGCTTTGCATTTAGCAACTTGTTTAAAAGTAAATACCGTGTTGGCATTTTAAAAAAGGTCTTAAATGTTTGAAAAAATTGCCAATCTTTATTTTCGACAATTGCAAATGGCGTCCCTGTGGCATAAATAGCTCTACTGTGGCTCTCTCTAACTGTTGGACTGTGTGGATATGGAGCTGGAGCTGAAGGCACTAAGAGTACTCCTAGTGTCTATGCCATCACATTGCTTATCTGTAAACAAAAAATACATGTTTTAATCAACAGTTAAAAAAAATACATTTTTGCTTATACAACAGCCTATAAAATATACGCTTCAGTCTAGAATATTGTACGTTTTATAGGGTTATTTGTTATATTTGCCCACTTTTGGAACACCCTATAGATCAACAAGTCGTTCAAGGTCTAGTTAATTACAAAATAATCGTACCTCAATATTTGAATTTTATGTAAAATATAAAAATTAAATAATATAATCAGTGGCGGACTAAGGCTAAATCGGGTCCTAGGCAACATTGTAATTCCGGGACTATTTTTCAGTCATGCCACATATTTTGTGTTTGGTTTCAAAGCATATGGTATATAATTCTATTTAATTATCAGATTCCAAGAAAAAAAGTTGAAATGGTTAAAGAAATTCTCAGAATTTTGTTTAAAGTTGAATGTGGCAATAATATTATTGTAATAAATGACAACATGGATACAGGCGAAATAATTATTTTCTTTACTTATAAAAGTCTTCAATTGTAATGCTTCATTTTTCGGTTCTGCTAGGTTTAAATTTTGTTCATAACATTTTTATTCCTCTATTGAAGGGTCACTTAGGTATATCACCATCATAAATATTGTTTAAAATTTAACGTTAATCACCGCAGATAATGTGGTCAGAAAAGTTTCTATGTTCTGACATTTTTTATATACATTTTTCCAATCATTCGTCCGTTTTGTCAATACCGTTATTTGCTTGGAAAATAATATACAGACTTAATAGTACAGTAAGTTGTTGATTTTAGTATAATCCAACCAATCTCAGTTAACTTTTTCTTGTGATTCATTTTGACCCTTCATTACATCGAATAGAAGATTATTCCAAAGATTCATTTATTGAGTTTAGTGAATTTTTTATATAATACTCTCGAATGACGTCTGTTAAATATCTGGCCATAATGCAATGTCGTTTACAAAACTCTTAGTTTCATTATTTTTTTGAGAGGATTTTAAATTTATATTTTTTTCTTTTATTTCATCTTCACAATCGGAATTGCTTGGTTTGTCCTGCTGGTTTTTTTGCATAATAGTTTCGAACACAAGTCCGAAAGGCCCTTAGGGTGCCTTTGGTTTTTTTGTAGGACTGCCTTTATTTGATTTCTTCGCTTTGGTTGGTGTTTTTACTCTGGCCTTTGCCGAAGTCGGAACTGGGGATAAAGGTGACGCAGTTTTAGGAGATGAGTTCTCTTCAACTTTCTTCGCCTTTGTCGATTTTTTTGCTGTCTTTAATGCTGCTTCTTTATATTTAGTCATTTTCTTTACATATTTTACCTTTCCGCTGGTAGCAAAACGTTTGGCGGCGGTGGCAGTTTTTTTCGGTTTAGTTGTTCCTCCAGCTTTCATTTTTCTCCCGAACTAGACTTTTCAGATCCAGAATACGATGAGATAGACGATTCGTGTTAAGTTCTGAACATGAGTTTTCTCAAATTATTCCGACTGTGTTCTTAGTTTGTTCTACATTTTTTTCATTTGCCTCCAGTTTAGGCAACCAGTATTACTCACGCTGGAAGAAATTTTATGTCATTTTTTTCCAAAATTTTCGGCTTGCTCAAAATACCTACAAAAAACATTCAAATTTATGGACAAGGAACGTATTAAATAAAAATATAACATGTAATAACATGTATTAACTTTTAAAACAGTGCATATAAATAAAAACAATAAAAAAATTAACTTAACCTACTAAATTTAAGAATATCTAAAAAGTAGATGATTTTGTACACTATCTATTTATAATAACCTTTCTATGATATATTTTCTTGCAGTACGATTATAAACTATCCGAAATAATTTACTAAATTTGTGAGTCCGTGGGAAATTGAGGATAGAATACCAGATTCTTCTGCTTGAGGTTGAAACGCTGGCCTATCTAATGGAGGGGATGGTTGATAATGGCCTTCATTTTTTTTAAAAATAATCAAAGTATATTGGTTAAAGCAATTGGTGATAAAATAATGGTGTTGAAGTGCAATAATAACTTTGGAATTTACATACAGTGTTATTTTGTCTACAAAGAAATTTTTTAGAAAACTATCAATGAAAACAACGTATAAAAATGGTAGTCTAAGTTTTATGATTTAGGAAATGAGGTTTCGCATGCTTTACCTTTACATTAAACTAAGAGAAAATCTGCCATAACATACATTTTGGGAGAATCACCCAAAAATTAATCAATAAATTTGTTGCTTTCACGATATTTGTTAAAGTCGTCAACAGATCTTGCATAACTTTAGCGAAAAATGTCTAATTCCTTAATTTCCTTAATTAAAAATAAAATTGTTCCAAAATAACTAATTATACCAGTGCGATTCGTCCAAATTGATAACACCCAAAACTTGCTATTAGTCAAATAAATTTCGGACAGGTTTTTCACTGGCACTTATCAGTAAAACTAGTTTTAAGTTCTTACATTTTTATTGGTGAATCAATAATTTTGGGTACGACTATTTCTTACTAGTCACACCACTAACAAATAGCTGTTGAATGTATTGTTTTTTGCAGGTGTGTGAGTAAAGCCGAAATTTATTTGATAAACTAGTACACCAATAAAAAACGAACATGCTTTCCAGAGGTGTAACTTATTTATACTTAAAATGATGGACAATGGTCAAAAACAATTTTGCTACTTAAATCTTACTTAAAAGTTATACCTTTCATTTTTTTTTGTGAGTAACAGACAAAATACATTACGTACGTAAAAATACATGTATGTATGTTTAACCTGATCTTGGATGAAGTAATAAAAAATAAGAACGAAAAAAAATCGGTTGCCTGTAAAGTCGGTTTTACGGGCGAAGATTTTACGTGACAACGTCTTTTTCTCGGTAGAATATTTATTGATATGAATATTATTAAATTGCACAATAGGAACAAGGAATTGAATGAAAATAAGAATTGCACAAATTTTAACTATAGAAATATATTTTGTTTACTAAAACATTGTACATGTAAACTTAAACTTAACTAATTTCTAGTAGAAATAATAGGAGAAATATGAAATGAAAGGAAGTGTTTCTGCTGTAATGTGTCTTGAACGCCAAGAACGCTCGAGAAAGACAGAGACACAAGCACGGAAGCACGCACCGATTCAACGCGCCTAATTCTCTAGTGCTGCGCGCGCAGCGGACCGATCATGTTTGAGTGGGAGAGAGACGCAAGGCATTCGCCGGTCCGGCGGGCCTCTCTCTCGTTCGGTGACTCACTGGAACAGACGTGAGCGGGCGTTACACTTTTTCATGAATGACTCCGAGCCACAACCTAATTTAAGACGTTGTCACGTCAAAAGGATACCAAATGGCAGAAAAATAACTTAAAATAATCCCCTCTTAAAATAATCCTATCTTAACCCATTGCCAGCTTCAATTGGGTCATTTAGTTCTTCTACTTTTACTCTTATTGTGTTGTTCTGGTATACAGTGTGTCCTTAAAGTATGGAATAAATTCGATATTTACTAAATGAAAAGTATTTTTAAAAAAATCTAAAACACGTCGATTTTTAAATTTAATGTTCAATAGTTTACAATAAAATTTCATTATACAAGGTGATACACGTTACAGTGATGACGTTTATTTTAGTTTATTTTAGGACATTTTTAGATCGATAAAAATGAGCTGATTCCAAAAAAGTATAATACTGGTGGTCTAACGGATATAACTTGAAAGACATGCGCTAAGAAAATTAATTTTTATTGATTTATAATATTAATAAATTATAAATAAATTATAATAAATAACTTGAAAGTAACCCAGTAATTAATACATTACTTAATCTTCGACTTAATGTTCGACTGAATTGTAGCCTTTGTTGTATTTGACAGTAACCCAAACGTTGTACAAATTGTTGTAGACCCTTGTTTATGCTTTCTTGAGAAATATTGTTTATTTCTTTACGAATTCTTGTTTTTAAGTCTCCAATATTTGCAGGTTTCGTTTTATAAAAAACATTCTTTAAATGACCCCACATAAAATAATCCAAAGGATTGAGGTCTGGCGACCTCGCTGGCCATTCAATATGTCCACGTCTTCCAATCCACCTATTTGGAAAACTTTCGTTTAGGTACCTTCGAACATCTTCAGCATAATGCGGAGGCGCACCATCCTGTTGAAACCATAAACTTTTATCAAAACCTCCAAAATAAATTGTACTGGGGAATAAATTACCTAAAGTAGGTACGAGATCCCCACTTAAAAACTGAAGGTATGCTGGCCCGTTTAAATTACCTTCGAAATAGTAGGGTCCAATGATTTTATTTCTTACAATGCCAGTCCATACGTTTACCTTTTGCGGGTATTGTGTATGATGTTCCCCCGCATCCAGTTGGAGTTTTCTTTTTCCCAGTATCTACAATTCTGACGGTTGACCTCGCCATTTAATTTGAATGTAGCCTCATCGGAAAAAATAATATTTTGAACCAAGAGAGGATTTCGGTGGCTGTTATCCATCATTATTTCGCAAAATTGTATTCTTTTATCTCGATCATACTCGTTTAATTCCTCTACGACTGTGCATTTTACTTACTTACTTTTACCTACTTTGTGTACCGTTGTTTTGGAAACATCGAGATCACTACTAAACTTACGAACAGAAGTGTGCGCATCTTCTTCAAAAGCAAGTAGAACATCTAATGTTGTAACATAATTTACAGAGGGACGACCTGATTTGCGAGCATTTTCAACCGTACCAGTTTCTCGAAATTTCTTTTCAATCTTACCTAATATTGACTGCGTGATGGGTATTTCTGGATATTTATCATTAAATAAATTACACACTTCCATCTGAGTTCGCGATTTGTCTCCATACCCAATCATCATGAGTATTTCAATTCTTTGCTTTACACTCAAATTCATTTCTACTTAAAATTAATTCTAAGCAATAATAACATTCACGAATTAATACATTTATTGTATTACTTAATTGTTATTGAACGTTACTAAAAATAATTACAGTTTACCAAAAACTAGAAGTAGGCTACTTTTTTGCAATTGATAATAAATAATTTATTTTCTAAGCGCATATCTTTCATATTCATTAGACCCGAGTATTATACTTTTTTAAAATCAGCTCATTTTTATCGATCCAAAAATGTTCTAAAATACAGGGTGTTACATTTAAAAAAGAGCTGATGACGTCATCACTGTAATATTTATCACCTTGTATAATGAAATTTTATTGTAAAATGTAGAACATTAAATTTAAAAATCGACATGTTTTAGATTTTTTTAAAAAGGCTTTTCATACACACACACATGAGTTCATCCCAACCCCTAGGAACATGAGTGTGCCACTGCTAGTCAGTGGGACCCCCATGTCCAAAGATCAGACCGGTCACGTCGTTCCAAAAGAGCTAGTCGTTTTGGCTCGGTACCTATTTGACCCCCAGGTTTTTCCTCCACGCCTCCTCTACGTCTGACATACGCAGAGGAGGCTATGAACTATTACGTCGGGCGATTTTGGGAAAAGAAAACATCCTCCGTTTTTCTTGACTTGTGGTTAGGCCACCTGACTGTAAGGGTAGCTTAGTGTAGCTTTTCTTCCTATTTACTTTACTGAGTTTAGTTTTTGCATGACTTTGGGCTCTGTGCCCCGGAAAAATGTGTGTCCGATCAGGGGGTCGGCAGCAGGCTGACGGCTCCCTGCTCGGAAGTTGTGTGCCCGATCAAACAGTCGCCAATTTGGCAAAACTAGTTTTGGTCTCCTTGCCGGCTGAGTAATCGATGGGTCTGGCAATCGAGCACGTGTTTGTTACACACGGCCTCGATGCTCGATTGTCGAGCGTTTGGATTATAACTAGAAATATCTCTCTTGCGTCCAACAAGTGAATAACGTCCTTTAATTTGCCCCTGACCAATGGATTCTTACGTCGGTTAACGATGTGCCGGTTAGTTTTATTCTAGTGATTTCTCTTGCACTTGCCTCATTATAAATATTACACCAGGAAACGAAGCAGTTAAAAATCAAAAAATTACTGGGCGCTATTTTTCAACTGATTATGCAGGGAAAGATCCAAGGAAAGAGAAGCATAGGGAGGCGTAGAATGTCATGGCTGCGCAACCTGAGAGAGTGGTACGGATGTACATCAAATGAACTTTTTAGAGCAGCCGTCTCAAAAGTCCGAATAGCTATGATAATTGCCGACCTCCGCCGCGGAGATGGCACTTGAAGAAGAAGATTTTTCAACTGGAATATCTGGGGAAGTCAATAGAAAAATTGTTTTGTAGAATTTTTTTATATTCTCTGTAAAAAACAATATTATTTTAAATAGGATGAATAAATAATATTATTGTTTGCAGTATAATTCATAAGAAAAACTTGAAGATCTGACGCTCTTTTCCTTGTTTACACCAACGATCCAGTAGCAACTGCAGCTTTTAAATATTTTTTGATGAACGGTGCATTTTTTTCTGCATCTTCTTTGTAATTTGCAGCGATATATTTCTTGATAGCTTGAAAATAAGAATCACCTCTTTTTGGATTTTTTGCCCTCTTTTTATTTTTGGATAGTGAAGGTGTTTGTGGCGTTCCAGATTCCGGCGTAGCTGAAGTGGCTGATGACTGGTTTTCGATATTTAGGGAATTTACAAAGTAATAACTTCTCTGACCAAGGAGCGTTTTTATAGCTGGGTCATTTTGTTCCATCCACATTACATGCCCGATCCACCTCAGATGTCCGATCTTAATATGTTTTACGATATCAGGTTCCTGGGATATTCTATAAGTGGATACAAACTCATGATGGTGATAATGAACTCATTAGGTAGTACCACACGCTAAGATACATATAGAGAGATAGGTAGGACCCTTAAGCAAACTTTTCACTTAACAGAGTAAGTAGTATTGCTACCTTAAATGACCGAAAATCATTGATTATCATTAAGCTTCAGCAACTCGGATAGTTTGATTAATGATACTTCTCCATTGGTCGCTGTCATCTGTTACATGTACTGCCTCAGTACACTGCTTGTTGAGAAGCTTTTTCGTAATGTCTGCCCATCGCTATGGAGATCTGCCGTAAAATTTTAGAGTAAACAGTACTAGAAAGACGCTGATTGGGTTTAATATTTCATGTAGAACCGAGATGTTCCGTCCATGGAATTCGAAGCAGTCGTCTCCATGTCCACATTTCAAAACCATCTATGTGTCGTTTATCTGATTCTTTGTCTGTTTATGTCTCGCATGCATAGTTAAATATGAAAAAGACCAGAGATAAAACAAGTCTCTTCTTGTTTGTCATAATAATGTGACGATCACGTCAGACCCCGTTTAGTTCAGTTATTCATGCTCTTGCTAGTTGAGTCCTACAACCATATGGGGCCAAATAAATACACTGAAATGTGTGAAATATGTAAAAATACTTATTTTGTCGATTACTTTCATAATTTTTTAATAATTTTTACTTTCTTTTAGGTTTTTGTCATCAGTGAATGGTTTATCAATATCCCCCTTGGTCTATTTCGGAAGAGCAGCATTATTGGGGTATACATCAAAGGGTAACAAAGGATCTTGCACCACTGCTTATCCAAACTGCCCTTCTGATCCGGATAAGTTGGTTCAGTATCTAAATAATTATAATGGGGGTTTTTTTAGATACTTTAATGGGTTGAATCAACAAAACTACGCTCCGTATCAGTATAATGATGCGTTTTACAATATTAACAAAAATTTTAGACAAAGCTTTTATGGGTCCAAAGGTTCAGCTGAACGAAGAATTCAAAACAAACCTGTTATTTACATTCCGAGTAATTCTATAGAGCAAAATAGTATATTTAAATTTCCAGACGAAGAGTACAACTACAGGAAATCTAAGACTTTGCTGCCAACAAGTGATAACTTTAATAATTTATTCAAACAGCCTGGTAAGCCTTTCATATTTCCTAATTACAAGCAAGAATATATTAAGGAAGATCATAATCCATTGTACAGTCATAATGTAAAGCAGTTTGAAAAACCTGAACCACATCACAAAGCATCCTTACTTATTTTTCCTGATAGAACAGGCACAGGAGAACTCATCGTGGATTCCTCAGAGTTTGAGAAAGATCATATAGCATACGAAGATAATGACATAACAATTAAATACAATAATCAAATTGCCAAAAACCCCAATTATCGGAATATGTATGGTAGATTTACTTTTCCAGATAATTTGGCTTAATTTTTTTGTTTGCGCTTAGTACACTCACAAGTACGAAGAACAGGTATTTCTATAACTTTCCATAAATATCCCTAATTAGTATTACCGTGTATATCCATAATAGTTTTTGTATTTTTATTTCTAAATTTGACCCTCATTAGATCGGGTTTATTAGGTTAGTCTAATCGTCAGCGACGAAAACGCCACTGAACCTCGAAACTATACCTAGAACCTAGAAATTATACGAACAAGCTGAATTTTGCTAAGAATGTCAATATTTTGACCCCAAAAATGATGTCAAAAAGTTTGCCACTCCTAAGCCAGGGATTCCCCTCAAATCTTCATCGTATGAGGAAGGGCGGAAAACCTTGATTTACCAAGAATCTGTTCGCCGCCGCCGTAGAAAAAAACTATTTCAAACAAGATATGTAGGTGAGATAATTTTGTACAAAAATTTCTATCACTTTTGATTTAGAATCAAGCTTTCTCTCAGAAACAACGCTTAAACAGACCGGCGATTTTGAATTGTCATTTGTTATTTTAAGATTATCGTGAAGTCAATAAAAAAATGGCAATGTTTATTTATTTAATATACATATGGCTATAAAACACGCGAAATGAGACGCAAAAAGGCGCTGGAAATGAAATGTGGATAGCGATCAAACAATTGTAACAGATAGTAGGATTGGATCAAAAAGACAGGATAAGAGTGCATAAAAACAGACAGAAACTCATAAAGGACAACAAAACCGAACTGCAGTTCGGAGAACAAAATGAACCGTCACTCAATATATTAAAGTTCAAAATATTTCATTCAGTAAAAATAGCCTAACCTCAGAAAACGGTAGGTCCTGATGATATATATGTAGAAATGAAAGGAAAAAAACAGTTAAGATTTGATTTCACGTATAGTGCATCTGTATATCCGCTTATACGTATTTCACCCTAAAAGGGATCATCAGAGACGGCTATTTACAGACGCTCTGAACGTGAACATGTCTCTAATAACATATTTATCAACGTCTGTTTTGCCTTGCAATTCTTAGAAGGCACAGATTAAAGCATAAATCTGAATTTGGTTTCGAAAAATTAGTTTACGGATTTATATGTAGAAATGTTAAAACTATTGGACGAAGAATGCCTATATATACTACATCAACTAGTTAAAAAAGTATATGACACAGCAACCCTGTCCCAAGACTAGTTAAAATCAATATTTATACCAATACGCATAAAGAATGAGGCCAATAACTGCTCCAATTTTAGATTAATTAGCCCAATGAGCCATACTCTTAACATATCTTGATCATTCACCAACGAATATACATAAAATGTGAATAAAACTTAGGCGATGACAAGTTCGGATTCCGTCAAGTGTTAGGGACCAGAGAGGCCCTGTTTAGTCCGATAGTGCTATAACCAAAATGAGGATATCAGACAAAATATGTTTAAATGTATTTTGTAGATTATGATAAGGCATTTGACCGAGTTAAACACACTAAACTTATTGACCTTCTCACTAGACAAGGATTAGACCAATGAGATATTTTAGTAAAAATATTTATTGGAAAGAGACAGCTTCAGTCAAAATATGCGAAAACCTGTCGATAAGTATCCACATAATAAGAAGAAGGCACTAGTGATGTCTTCTGTCATCTCTTCTCTTCAACTTTTTTTCTGAAGAATTATTCTAGAGTGCACTGGAAAACATCCAAGAAGACATTGAAGTTAACGGAAGGCTGATCAACAACATAAGATATACTGATAATACTGATAACCTGGCGGACAACCTGGAATGGCGTAAACTCTTACAAGCAGTAGCAGAAAAGGCGAAATCTTTGGTCTTAAAATAAACACCAGTAAAACATAAGCAATGGTGGTAAGCAAACGTCTCAATATACAAACTAAAGTTCAAATTAACACCCCATAGAAGACCTCAATAAATTTAAATTGCTTGGTTCATGACTAACCAAAAATGTAGACGTGTACGTTGAAATTCGAGCTCAAATAGAATTCTCAAGATCTGAATTGCTTAAAATGAAACACCATTTGACTAAAACTACTCTTTTGCTGGATACTAAATATCGATTCGTGAACACATATATTTATTTTATTTTTTTATATGAGACCGTGGCATGAACAATGAACATAAGTGCTATGAGAAGGTTCGAGGCCTTCGAAATGTGGGT
This sequence comes from Diabrotica undecimpunctata, assembly GCF_040954645.1. Taxonomy (NCBI): domain Eukaryota; kingdom Metazoa; phylum Arthropoda; class Insecta; order Coleoptera; family Chrysomelidae; genus Diabrotica; species Diabrotica undecimpunctata. The sequence continues at coordinate 62,768,386 of NC_092812.1, read as the reverse complement.
GTTAAATAGATTCCTGAGAATACCATGGTCAGACCATGTCACTAACGAGACCATCGTATTGCGTCAAATGGGCTATCACAGAGAACTTCTTAATATTATCAAGAAGGGCAAAACCAGTTCTAGGATATGCGTGCCGGGAAATACATTATGAGCTTTTGAACTTGTTGATGGAGCTAAAAATTGAAAAAAGCAAAGATCCAGATAGTAGAAGATGTTCATGCTTAAAAAACATCAGAGATTGGATGGGTCTCGATACTCAATCCTTATTGAGAGCGGCACGGGATAAAGATTTGTCAAAATGTTTGCCGACTTTCAGAAGTGAAGAGGGCACCCTCCTAAGAAGAAGAAGGGTGATTTGAGGGAGATTGGAGTGAGGAGATGGAGAAGACAGGTACATCGCAGAAAAAAAAATTGAAGGATTTTTTGATCAAGTCAAAGCTCAGAAGGGGCTGTAGCACCACCTAATAATAAAGTTTTCAAATGAATTCGTTATAGTGTAGGCTATACATATCTGTGAAATACTGCAAGATTATGTTTCATAGCACCATTTATTAAAGACATTTGGTATTATATATAACGATGCACTCCTGATATTTGTCGTATTTTCAGAAAATATTATATGAAGTTGATATTACCCAAATGGTATGACCAACGTTTAGTCCTGACTTAAATCCTGTCGAATATGATAGAGAGAGTATAATGGAATAAGCAGCAATTCAACAGAATTGTTTGCATAATTTGGTTGACAGAGAAGGAACGAAGACTTTAAAACTCCCTAGAATAGTATTCCAATTTCCGATAAATTTTGAAATAGAAAATTTACTTAATTTTTAAAAAAAATATAGGGGAAACCGTTTTTCGTACTTGTAAATAAATATGCCGTCTTCTACATTTTTAACTACAGATCATTGTAAATATCTGCTTTTTATATTTATATTTATTTTTATATTTATAATTTTTAAATTTCTAGTACTAATGTATATATGTGTAGATATAAATAAAATATTGGAAATTATTTTTTTTTATTAGAAAAAGATGTCGCATCCACCAAAAGGTTATTAGCGACGGAACAAAATATAAATAACAAAGTTAAACACCTACAGATTATACAAAATGTTTATGGATCTAAGATATATATATATATATATATATATATATATATATATATATATATATATATATATATATATATATATATATACTATATTGTCACAGGAACAGTTTTGAACTAAAGCCTGTGGTAGAGCGAGTGGATCTTGTAGCGCTGTCTTTCTTGGTCATATTTACTACAAATTGTTAAAAAGTGTTCGACTGTTAATCGGACGTTACACTGATCACATATAGGTGGATTTTTCTTTGTGAAAAGGTAGAAGTGCGTTAATCTGGTATGTCCTAGACGTAAACGCGCAACCGCAATTTGTTCTCGTCTATTGCGCGACGATGGAAACCACTGAGATACATTATTTTTGATTTTATTTAAATTGGAATTAGTTTGAGACCACTCATTTCGCCACAAACACAACACTTTTTAAAATAAGCTTTTATGTCACTGGAAATACACTTGTCTATCGGCTCCGACAAATCACTTAAAATTGCCTCTCATGCAATCCTGTCAGCTTCTTCATTTCCTGTTATTCCGACGTGTGAGGGAACCTCACACCTGAGAGTTAGATGATACTGAACGATTGTCTACAGAAGAGTCACTATCTAAGTCAGAAATCTCTTTCCCTAAGTGGTTGTGTAGTTTCTTTTGAAGTTTTGTAAACTTGCTTTTTGTAGATCTATCATTTGCATATTGATAGCTGCTTTGTAAAAGATGGAGTAAACCAGCCATATCAGTTGTAAATTCTTTTACGAAGCTAATAGTGTCGGGGGAGCCTTGGACATTATCAATCAGTAAGGACAATTGGTGGAAATTTAAAACGAATGGTGGGGTATGATTATCAATGAAATTTTCAAGAGTTTCCCGTGTAGATTGGACTTTAGATGAGCGCGGTTTTTTTGGTTTAGAGAGTTTGGGTTTTGCAAACAGATTTTCTGATGAAATTGCTGAATCTGAAGGAGGCGTGTCAATCTCACCAATACTGCGTTTTATGGAAGAACTTGCGTTTTCGCAATTGCTATTAGAGTTTTCACTTAGATGATGTGGCTTTATTACATTTGGAAGTACTGGAACAAACTCATTGGTAGTGACAGAAGTCGAGCTTGTAGTTTTATTTGTAATATTGGTTGAAATGGTTGTTTCAAAAAATTGTGGTGATGTATCAGTTTTATTAGAATTTTCTACAGTTGTATCTAATGGAAAAGGAGCTGATAGATTGGAAAATATTGCTTCCGAAGTTTGTGAAAACGGTATTGCCGCTGAATGAGGTTGATTAAAAGTGTTGCTATGAGTAGGAGTATTAGTAGTTTCTTTGTCGTGGAGATTTGTAGGTGTAGGTGATATGCTCGGATTTGATAATGGATAACTTGATGACTGCTGGGTGTTTGGTACCTTGTGTAGTATACTTCTTGAAGCTGTTTGATTTGGTACTTCATTGTTTGACTCGATATGAGTTGATTCCGTTACTGAACTGTTTTTGCATTGGGATGGTATGTGTCCTGTATTTTTGCAAATAAAGCAGGTGAGTGTACCTTGTGAAAAAATTTGCGGTAAGGTGTTTGGTCGAAATTTATTAGAATAGAATCTGGAATTGGTGATGTTATAGGGCTTATATAAACTTGCCTCCGAAAGCTCAATATGTGACTATATTCGGGAAGAGTCGAGCTAATTTTCAGAAATGTTATTGGGGAAATAAGCTTTAAACCGATATTCTGTAATTCTTCAACTAATACTTGATGAGGAATTGACGGGCAGACTCCAGACAAGACTAGTCTTTCTGCTGGAGAGACAAGTCTTCGTGCTGTTACAACTTCGCCGAGTACTTCTATAGAGCCATGTTGTGTCATGAAGTTATCTACTACGGTTTTGTTTGCCAAATACATGCAGATTCTATTATGAGATAATCTAGAGGAAAAAATAATATTTTTTGGGTTGATGATTGTACCCAAAGGAATGAGATAATCCTGCAGTTTAGCATTATCGATACAACTAAATACAATTGCTTGGTTCTTACTCGGAAAAGAATGTGAAGCGGCTGAAGCCAAACTGTTTGTGATATTCGAACGTTGATTTACTGGACTGGTTAGATCGAAAGGTGTGTTTACATTGTGTGAAGTCATTTTAAACTGCGGTGGCGAAGGCCTTACTCCGACTCTGGTAAATGAAAAACCAATCGCATGCTACTATAAGCTACTTATAGCAGCTAACCTCACAAAATGATTGTACGGTAGTGTATATTTATTATTTGACACAATAATAAAATTTTTCTTTTCACAATAATAAAATAATAATTACGTATAGATGACTTACGTAGTAGTATCTACTTAGTAGATAAACACTTTAATTTTAAAAAACTATTTAATAAAACCACTTGTTTTTATTAAAAACTAGGAGTACGATATCAGTACAACTTAACCGTGCCTTGCCAGGGCCGGTCTCCATTGGAAATTATTGTTTTAATATTTATTGAAACGTTACTAATGATGATACTTCTGTGGCAATACACCGTTCTTAAGTGATATACTATATGTTTTGACTTCTTTTAATATGTTGTCTTTGACTTATTAGCTACCAATATATAAAACAACATAACTCAATAATAGACTTTGTGTAAATTTTCCGTCATCTTTGTGGGGGTTTTCTCGCCCTTTTCTTCTCTCTACTTCCCTACCTTTTATCGCACTTCCCCTTAGAACCCTTGTACAACACTTATCATCGCTAATGACACAAGCCTTCTCACTCTAGACAGAAGCCCAGGGGAATTTTATCATGCATAGCACCAAATCAATAAAGTTAAAGAATGGTGGTCAAAATAGAGAGTTTTACTCAGTGACATAAAAATCAAGCTATAATTTTCAAAAACGCATGCCACAGGATCCCTGACGATCTCCGCATAACACTTTAGTATTAGGAGAAAGTCTGTCTTTAAATTATCGGTGAACTATCTGAGAAATCCAATAAACTAATACTAACTAATACTCTTGGCGGACGTTAGACGAAATTTGCACTACACACTCCGAAATTCTCCCACACTTTTAAAACTTCTATGATCGAATCCTCCGTAACCCACAACATGGAAGGTAGAGATTCCATTTAGTTATTTAGTTTATTTAGTTATTGAACTTTTCTTTGAATAGTGTGAGCTCCTTACTTTCTGACGGTTACTTGCAAATTAATAACAACCTTTGACGTGTTTTCTAAAATCCAAGCCTCACAATTCTGAAAAGACTGTTTTACTAAATAAGAATTGACCCCTTAACTAGGCTAGACACTTTCCGGAATAACACCTCAGGTCCCATGAAACAATACTCCAATAATCCAAACAACTATCATCGAGCCAGTTTTAATTTAGATTCCATTTCTTAAAGATATATACAAAAACCTAAAACAAGCATCTCCTTAAATTCCATGTTTTCTATATTTTTATACTCCTATTTTCTAACGAGAAATTTTCAACACTAAAAAAATGACAAATATATAAGTAATATTTATGGACAAAAGGAGAAAACTAAGAATAATGCTTGTAACGATGACACGCTGTGAATAACGACAAAGAACTAAGTTTAGTCCCGAGTATTAATCTAGTAAGAACTACCACACCAGGTCTCTTGAGTACTGATTAATGCCCACCATTTTTTCCCGCTGCGATCCAGTATTAATGGACTGCTTCCGTCACTCATGTCACATATGCTTAGTATTGATCGGCCACTCACATGGTCTTTGGTTGTTGAGTAAAGATCGTCCTTTGTCTTACCAATTCAAACGCCGCTAACATTTATTTTCCGTCCACCCCGGCATCAACGTAGGCCGCTGTCGATTTTGTTCACAGGGATTTATCTTTTTATTTGTAATTTATTTATTTTATAGCAGTAAATTTTATTCTGTTTGTTATCTATTTAAATATATTTTTATATAAATTAAACTTGCATTTTACTGTCCCTGGTATCTAATAGAGCTACCTGTCAGATGCTGAGTTGAATAATTATATTATCATTAAATATATATAAAACTGTGTAGGTACCTATTTTTGTAATTTTTTCTGTAGAATCTAACCATAAATTTTGATTTCGTAAACTGAACATATAAATGCTGTGCCGTCTCGAGTATCTCATTTAAGCTTAATCACTTTTTTATTTATTACGGAAACGAATTACTGGAGTGTGTCATAAAATCAATTTTCAATAAAATTTCGAGTAATTGATTGGAATCCCTAGTGAAACACTCTTAAAACGAATCCACTTTACAATACTTTTATGGCTAGTAAAACGCCTTTGTTTTTTTCCGGAAAATTTTCCGAGAGGTCATTTTATGCAAAAAGGTCATAAAATCCTGATGAAAATGTATTAGAGTAGTCAATTTTATGGTCCTGTAACGTAGTTTTATTTTAAGCTTGCAATATTAAAATATAAACCATGTACTTGTTTAAACGGTTTTCTCTTCCAAATATTACTCAAAATATTTGGGTTGAGTATGTGTGTGTTGCATATGTGTATGTGTATGTGTGGATGAATGAGTTGAAAGGTTGATATCATTCATTCCATCTGATATTTTTCTGTTTTTAGTTTATATCAATTCTGATTCATGTTCCAAACATGCTAGAGTCATTAGTACAAGGCGTACTCCAAAAATGTTGCACAAATAATAGAAGGAAAATATATTTCTGGAAAAAATCAGCTTTATCGTTTTTCGGAGTATTCGCCTTTAAGATTATAGGCCTTTGCATTCGAACAAACTAATAGTTGAAGCGTTTATGCCAATCCGAAGTAGATATCTACTTCATTTGGCATCTTAAAGCATTTTTTCTGAGTAGTATGTCTTTGATCCTTGGGCCATCAAAGAAACCAACGGTTTCAAATCAGGACTGTACGCAGGATGGCCCACCAAATCGAATTAAAATATTTGCATGGTATATCAGCCGATATATCAACCGATATCCGGTTGTTTTCGCGAAATTCATCAACCACTTATTTCAAACATATGATTGTATACCATTTAGCATTGCGGCTGCCTCTTATGAAAAACACAGCATCTGCAAAGATATACTTTTCGAGAAATACTCAATTAACTTTAAAAGTTTCGCCGTACTTAATTAACTATAAAGACTATAATTGAAATAATTTTTATTTAACTGTAAATACGATTAACACTTTTTGTGAAGTAGCTATTTTTACAGCACAAAGTACACCGAAGAATATAGTAAAGACCCATTTAGCGAAGTTACGGCAGAGATAGGGGAGAGACTGCAGCAAACACTAAGTGCCTCCAGACAACAACGGTGGAGCGAGACTTTAAGTAAAATGGATATGACGCACAGTAGTAAGCAGGCTTGGAATATGATCAAAAAACTTAATGGTGATCCCACAGAAATGAAAGAGCTATGTGCAATAACGCCAAATCAGATAGCCCGCCAACTGCTTCTGAATGGCAAAACAAACAATCGTTGCAAAACGCCAAAGATTATAAGAACTCAAGACCAGGAAACAACTCTCTTGCGAAACTCATTTACCATCGAAGAGCTTAAAAATGGTATTGACTGTATGAAAAATGGAAAATCACCTGGAGTGGACGAAATCCTAACAGAGCAGATAAAACACCTCGGCAAAAAGCGAGACAATGGGTGCTGGATCTATTTAACATCTGTCGCTCTACCTACCAGATTCCAAAAATGTGGCGTAAATCAAAAGTAGTAGCCCTTCTGAAACCTGGGAAAGACCCTGAACTACCGAGTAGCTACCGTCCGATATCCCTGCTATGCCATTTGTATAAATTGTATGAACGCCTCATTTTAAACCGCATCCAGGAAAAATTAGATGCAAAACTAATCCCACAACAAGCAGGCTTCAGACCAGGTAAATCATGCACAGGCCAAGTGCTGAACCTAACAGAATACATAGAGGAGGGATTTGAGCAGAAAGAGATAGTGGGGGAGTAGCCTTGATAGACCTCACAGCGGCCTATGATACGATAAACCACAGAACCCTGCTAACTAAGTTCTATAATACTGTGCTTGACTACGACCTGGTAAATATCATTAGATCACTGTTGTGTAATAGACGTTTCTACGTTTTGCTAAATGGAAAGAAAAGCAGATGGAGAACCCAAAAAAATGGCCTACCTCAAGGAAGCGTTCTGGCGCCGTCCTTATTTAACATCTACACCAACGACCAACCAATGCACCCTCAGACTGAGAGTTTTGTCTACGCTGATGACCTTGGTATAGCCGTAAAGGGGAAAACACTCACACAAGTAGAGTCGACAATGGAAGAGGCTTTAAACATGATGTCAACTTACTACAAACAAAACTCATTAAAGCCAAACCCTACTAAAACCCAAGTATGTGCATTCCATCTCAACAACCAACTGGCGCATGTAAAGCTGAATGTTTCTTGGGAGGGACAACGCTTGAAACATACTGATAGGCCCAAATATCTTGGAGTAGTACTAGACCGGTCACTAACATATAAATTCCACTATCAGAGCACAAGACAAAAGGTTTCTACGAGAAACAACCTTCTCCGGAAACTTGTAGGGAGCAAGTGGGGTGCAAACCCCCAGGTCTTGAAGACAACAGCTAAGGCCTTATGTTTCTCAACAAGGGGTAGATCTAGACACGCCCAACAAGTCACCACGGCGTTAAATGAAACATGCAGAATAATTACCGGTTGTATGAAGCCTACCCCCCTAACCCTACTGTACCGGGTAGCTGGATTCTCATCACCAGATGACCGTAGATGCGCCTCACAATATGTGGAGAAGTTCAGGCAAACTTTCGATGAAAGGCACCAATTATACGGGTTTGACGAACCACCAGGAATCAGCCGACTTAAATCAAGGAAAAGGTTTATGAGAAATGTCAGCGTCGAACCACCCGAACTGTTCCCCCTAAATCCAGAACGACCTAATGGAATGAACCTGGACTGGAGAACCTGGCGGACACTGAATCGCATACGCACAGGTGTTGCCCCTGTAAAACAGAACCTCATTAAATGGGGCATCAAGACAGACAGCGACGCACTTTGTGAATGTGGGGAAATACAGAACGTGGAGCACCTGATAGTATGCAGACTTTGCCCATCACAGTGCACCCTCGATGATTTATGGCTCGCAAATACAAAGGGTGTAGACGTAGCCCGATATTGGGCAGAAAAACTGTAGTCGGATCCAGACACGAAAAAGTAAAGTAAGTATAGTTTAAGCAAGTTTAAATCAGATACTGTGTTTTACATTTTACTAGAGGTTAAATTTATATAAAGAAACCAGTATAAGACCCAATATATATTTCGAAAAACCTTCATTTTCAAAAAAATTCTTATTATCATTCTTAGTACTTAAACTTCTTTAAAAGACTATTAAATCTAAAGAATCATTATTTACAGAAATATTTTCCACAAAAACATCTTCGGTTTATCGACATTACAGAAGCTAAAGCTTTAAGAATAGCTTTTGTCTTTTCTTCTGGAATTCCTCTAGTAAGAAGTGTTAATGTTGACGGTAACCAGTGCTCAGCTACATAGACAAGTTTGGTGTAGTCGTCGTCAGAGTTTGTTTTGTGGCTTTGTGGTTTTTTCTAGTGGCTCCTCTTTTTATCGTCTTATTTATATGATTTTTCGACATCTAAAAATTAAAAATCGTACACTTTCTCAACTTTATCCAATTCTTTTTCAATATTTCCATTGACCCCATCCGCTGACATATGGGCGTGTCCTTTAGTTAAATATTTTATAGTTGTTTCGTTTACTGATGAATCTGGTCAGTTGAGAATCACAGTTACTGCCGCAAAAAGTGTCCAATTTTTGTTTTGGACAGTAAAATTGGCTGCTTAAATTATAAATTTTTCGACATCTTTTTTTTTCGTTGGGTGCTTTTTGACCAGTCATTCCGTTATGCCAAACTACGCAGTAGCTATTTAACCCAGGTTCCTTTTAGATAGAAGCAAATGCCTGGCATTATGGAAAGCAGAATAACTTTTTGTATGACCATTGAGAAAAGCTTTACTTGTGCTGGTGAGGCTTTTGCAACATCGGATTTATAGAATTAATTAGACTTTTTTGCTTTATCAATGTGATTTTTATAATGGTCTAGACTTTCCGGAGCTATTTCATTATTTTCCTTGTCTGTTTCCTTTTCTAAGTTTTTGAAAATTCCACACTCTAGATATTTGTCCGATTTTACATTTACGATTTCTATCGAATAATAGCCAAGATGTCTTTCTAAAAAGTTTAAAAACATTACAGTAATTGATGTCTCTGGGTAAATACCTTATGTTTCATATTTTTTTTTCGATCTTCATCGGAAAAGCCTTTATATTAAGTATCTTTACATTTCTGTGAACAAGGAGATAACATTGGATCTTTCTTTGTATCTCGCACAAATTAATCTTCGTCTGTTAAATCAGGTCTCTTAAGGTTTTCTTTCTTTTTTTAACTAATGGTTTATGCTCTTCTTCAGGATGTGTCAAAAATATTCCAGCGTCTTCGTTCACATGACGTATTTCGTCTGTTTTCATCCTCGACTCGGTAATATTTTCATTAGTCACGCCAGGCTCTTGAGTTTCCATCTCCGAGATGTCAATATTAGTATTTTCATGTGGCCATGTCAAGTTCTTGAAAAACAAGTACATTTAAACTTTTCTTTGCAGCCTTAATTTCGTCATTCATTTCCGATTCATTAGTTTTAATATTTTCATTGGTCACGTTAGGTTCTGTAAAATTTTTTCTTGGAAGCTCAGTTTTATCGGGCGGAAAATCAGGATAAGAAATGCTGTCATAATCATCATTTTCAGATTTATGATTGAATTCTTGTATTAAATTCTTTTGGATCCTAAAACAAAAAAATTGTTCCTAGTTTGTTTTATAAATACGAAAGTTGGTACTTTTCATGCAATTACAATGTAAAAAAAGTAAGTGCGGAAAAGTGCCAATATTTGTATTCAAATCGGTTCGGATTCCGTAGGTCAATGATCCTGTTTTTGGCCCAAGTTCATGGCTTGTAGTTGGTGGAAATATGTTATTTTTATATAATATTTAGCTATGAGTTACTAAAACGTTTGAGGTTTTTTACAGCAGGTATTCATTTTAACTAACTTTTATTCAGGTTACTGTCAATAGGAGCAATTGCTACAAAATATACGCCAATAACACTAAGGGTGAAAGTACATAATGTGAAGTAAACACTATATGTTCCTGAATATTTTTAATATTAATCATTTATTCTGCAGCCCTAGGCGAGATCATTCATAAAAGACTTATCGTGAACAACTTGGCTTAGTTTCACCGTCGTTAACATCGGTATTACTGCTGATCATTGACCTTCAGAAGGACTTATAGGCTTTCAAACAGCGCTCAAGATGTTGTCATAAGACTCTTACCGAAAATTCAAAGAATTCAATTCAAAGAAATATTTTGATAGACAACTCTATCAAAAAGTGACTACCCTTAGATTTTACTGTTCCTGAGACCAGAACATCAAATTCCAGCATGTTTGGATTTCACTGTAAATGTACACTTCTATCATATATGCCTTAAGTAAAAAACAATGTGTAACTGTTCTCCACAATGCATCACAATGATGATTTAGATTTAGATACAGGTGATCTTTTGAAACCAGTAATAATAACGGATTATAATTCAACAAAAAGTGGTGTTAATGTAATGGATAAGCTAATGACGAACTATAACTGTGCTCATGGTACCCGAAGGTGGCCTGTAGTAATATTTTATGGGATAATGAATATTGCTAGTATAAACAGCCAAATTATTTATGCGGCTCCTAATCCGAATATTGAAATGTTGAAAAGAAATTTCATTCTTAATCAATCATATGAACTTTTTACTTCACATATGTAAAAAATGTTCAATTCGTCATATGTTCCAAGACTGATGCGGTTACGTCTAAAAGACTTACCAACCAAGATACTACCGAAGCTCCAGTTCAAAGAAGGCGAATTGGAAGAACATTGCGGTGTTTTTTGTGTTTAGAACACTTATATATAAGGACTGTAAATAATTTATTTTATCTTTGTATGGCGTTTTTAGTAGTTTGCTGCAGCATTTTTCATTATTTTTACTATTCATTTTAAGAGCTGCCTCTTCTTTGTATGTTATTTGTTCTTTTGTAAGAGTATATTTTTAATTTAAATAAAAACTGGTTTAAAATATGTAGTGCTGACATTTTTGATATAATAAAGTTAACCTATAGTTAGCAATTACCCAGCAAAAGCGGTCACAGGGACTGACGCGACCAGAGTATCCTAAATTTATCAGGCGACAAATGTATAGTTACACCTAAGATATAATAAAGAACATTAAGTTACACCCATAAAGGTGAAAAAGTCAAATAAGAAGACATTGTTGGATACTGTGTTTTTTATTGGGAGTTCAACCATTTACTATGTAAATGTAAAATGTAAAACACTTACATTCTCAATGTAAAAATAAAAGTAAAAATAAAAAAACAACAGTAAACAAATTAGACTTTTTTTGATAATAAATTATAAAATTTAAAACGGAATTTACATTTTTCATATACCTACTTAGCCTACGATAATATCATTACAAACATTGACTAGCAAATTAACGATACTCGATTTGAAGCAAATGTTTTTATAGATAAATACAAAAATTAATCTAGGTAATGCCCTAAATACATTTATGACAACTTAAAATATCTGCTCCACAATTAGTAGATCCATGGTATCCAAAAACATATCAAAATTGACCAAATTCCTTCAGTATTTTCTGATCAGTATGTACATAGTAATCTAGAACTTATCTAAACTGTTTTTTTCTAATATATCCGTGGTACTAACGAACGCTTGTCTAATTTTGCAAACTGGAGATAATAAGTTGTTATCATATAAAAAACTTCTCATAAAATTTCATTCATTTTTTGCAGATGACCAAGTCATTTTTACACAAGACAGGCATGACATGGAATTATGATGAGAAGAAAGTTAAAGGAAGAATGGAAACTAAAGATAAATATGTATAAGACCGAATAGTTATGTATCGAATCCGAGTTATATATGTGTAGTATCCGAACTATATGAACACACTATTTTAAAGATAAAGTGCTTGACACACTCTCAAACAAATTTCATTCAGAACAATGTATCAGACAAGGATGTATACTCACTCCACAATTATTTAATAATATATATATATATATATATATATATAAACGAAACCGAATTCAAATTTTTTACCACTGTGTTTCCTAAAACTTGCGAAACAAACAGCTGGATAAATTACTCGGCAAGGGAATCTAAAATTACACTCCACATGCTGTTTATCCTGGTCAAAATTCGTAGTGAACTCAGTTTCTGGTACTCCAAACGAAGTAAGTAATAAAACATAATGACGGTATTAGATTTTTGTTTTGATACAGGGCAGCGACAACCGCTTATACGTATTTCGACCTCTTTAGGTCTCGTCAGAACGGTATAGTCACTGCTCTGAACCAAAACAAAAATCTCTCCCGTCCTAGACAATAGTTATCAAAATAACTATATACGGACGTAACTACGCCATCTAAAAACAAAAAAAAAATCAAACGATTTCTACCTAGCGAAACCGAATTCAAATTTTTACCACTGTGTTCTCTAAAACTTGCGAAACAAACAGCTGGATAAATTACTCGGCAAGGGAATCTAAAATTGCATTCCACATGCCGTTCATCCTGGTCAAAATTCGTAGTGAACTCAGTTTCTGGTACTCCAAACGAAGTAACTAACAAAACATAATGACGGTATTAGATTTTTGTTTTGATATAGGGCAGCGACAACCGCTTATACGTATTTCGACCTCTTTAGGTCTCGTCGGTTTCGCTCGGTATAAATCGTTTGATTTCTGTTTTTGTTTTTAGATGGCGTAGTTACGTTCGTATATAGTTATTTTGATAACTATTGTCTAGGACGGGAGAGTTTTTTGTTTCGGTTCAGAGCAGTGACTATACCGTTCTGACGAGACCTAAAGAGGTCGAAATACGTATAAGCGGTTGTCGCTGCCCTGCATCAAAACAAAAATCTAATACCGTCATTATGTTTTATTACTTACTTCGTTTGGAGCACCAGAAACCGAATTCACTACGAATTTTGACCAGGATGAACGGCATGTGGAATGCAATTTTAGATTCCCTTGCCGAGTAATTTATCCAGCTGTTTGTTTTGCAAGTTTTAGGAAACACAGTGGTAAAAATTTAAATTCGGTTTCGCTAGGTAGAAATCGTTTGATTTCTCTTTTTGTTTTTAGATGGCGTAGTTACGTCCGTATATAGTTATTTTGATAACTATTGTGTAGGACGGGAGAGATTTTTGTTTTGGTTCAGAGCAGTGACTATACCGTTCTGACGAGACCTAAAGAGGTCGAAATACGTATAAGCGGTTGTCGCTGCCCTGCATCAAAACAAAAAATCTAATACCCTAATACCGTCATTATGTGATATATATATATATATATATATATATATATATATATATATATATATATATATATATATATATATATATATATATATATCAACAGCATATTATGAGAAAAGCACTAAAAGGATTGAAAAAGGATATGAGATGTCCTTTTCCAATCCTTTGGCCAAAAAATAAACAATTTACGTTTTGCAGATGACACAGCCCTTCTAGCAAATAGTCTCATGCGACTGGTTGAAAACGAAAGTCAAATATTTGGTCTGCAGTTAAACATTTCAAAGACAAAATTTATAAGAGTGGATAGACTACACAACAATCATCCACATATAACCACGATTGACCGGTGTGGTCGGTACGAATTCAGAGTACCGACCACAGTACAAATAATTTAATAATTATAAATTAGCTAAAAGTCAGCAAACGGCTAAAAAGCAAAGTCCATCTCTCACAATTAAAATACTGTGGACATGTTATAAGAGCAGATACAGATAATATGGAAAGACTTATTATCCAAGGAAAGGTGAAACGCCGAAAATCACGGGAAAGATACACAACAAGATGGATCGATCAAATTAAAAGACCTATGCATGAGTTAAAAGAAATTACCAGAGAGAGATCTTTGGAGACGGACAATACGCGACATCACGATTACCACTACACTTCCTCTGGGGGGTGGGGAAGGTCAGAATTGCAGAGAGATATTTAAGCGGAGTAATACCAGGAGTACGGCTGAAATCGAAGTTTATTCTTCTTCTTTTTGGTGTGCCTTTCCGTTACGAATGTTGGCGATCATCTTGGCAATCTTTATCTTATCTGCAGCAGCGAGGAAAATCTGCACATATGTTGTATTGAAACAGATTCTGAGGTTCTTTAACCAAGATGTTCTTCTTCTTCCTGGACCTCGTTTTATAAATATTTTTCCTTGTAGTATGGCTTGAAGGAGAGCATATCTGGATTCATTTCGCATAATGTCCGAAGAACTGTAACTTTCGAGATTTGATAGTGGTCGGTACCTTTTGGTTCTTATTCATTCTTCTGAGGACCTCCTCATTTGTGACTCGGTCAGTCCACGGCATCTTAAACATTCTCCAATATAGCCACATTTATTGCCGACGTTTATTGCTTTACCAATATTACCGCATCCTGCAGTGATTTCCGGACCATCAGCTTAATGAACCATCTTTTAAAGGTATTTCTAAAAACCATACATCAAAGCATATATATACTATTTGAAGAGAAAAACAGGAGTACACTGTTTGGTTTTCGAAATGCAGTGGGTACGAGAGAGGCTCTCTTTAGCATACAAGTGCTATTTCAACGATGTAGAGAAGTAAATTGCGGTATTTATGTTTGCTTCGTTGATTAACATAAAGCGTTCGATATAGCTAAGCAGGACAAGCTGGTGGAGATATTAACAAATATTGGAATACGTACCTGTAATCTAAGAATTATTCGCAATCTAATAGAATCAAACATTGTCTATCCTACAGAGACAGGAGAAACGTAAGGTCCAATAGAGATGTATACTATTAGCCCTGCTGTTCAATAGGAAACTCTGAGAAAATCTTTCAATAAGTTTTAGAGGATGTTGAAGCCGTTATTCGAATTAACGGATAATATATCAATAACATCAGACAAGAGTTAGACACGGTGGTACTCGATGACAGTTATGAAGCCCCCAGGAGTTAATAAATAAGATAACAGTAAGATAAAGTAAGTCAGAGATATAAAATTGCACTAAATAATAAGAAAACAAAATGTATGATGATATTTAAGAAGTAATAGTAATTTAGATAAATTAGTGTAAACGATTAAGAAATAAAGCGAGTAAAAACATACATCTACCTTGGTACGAACGTCAATTAAAATTGGAACCATTTCCTAGAAATCAAATGTAGTATAGAGGCAGCAAGATCTGCACTTGCTGTCAAAAAAATGGTGAAGCTATTCAAATGCCATCATTGATCAATACCCATAAAAATGAGGTTACAACGAATTTATATCCTTTCTATACTATTGTACGGAGTTAAGTCGTGGACTCTCACAGACACTACCTGCAAGAAAATTTATGCTTTTGAAGCAGGTTACTAATCAGGATGTTTTAATAAAAATACAAAAAGAAAAAGAGCTGTTAACAAAAATAAACACAGCCGCAACTGAATGCATCGGTCACAACATAAGGAACCGGGAAAGATATGGATTGCTGCACCTAATTTGACAAAAAAAGTAGAAGGAAAACGAGGACCAAGAAGGATTTCCTGGCTGAAAAATCTACATACGTAGTTCAACACAACAACCACAAATCTTTGCAGAATAGTGTGCAAAGTATATATTGCCATGGTGGTCGCCAATATCTGGCGTTTGAAAAATGGGCACTACAACAAGGAGAAGAAAGTAAAAGGGACGAAGAAATCCACAAAAACATGTTACGCCGCAAATTCATGACCACATCACCAAAACTTTCATTGCACTGTAAATGGTATGAAGTATTGTATGGATGTTTTCAGTGATAACTTCTCCATACAATCTCTACTGCTATGTATTGCATAATCTACTTAAATTCACTATCACAAACTTTTTAAACAATTTTCACGGGATTATGAATGTGTATGGCGGCTATAGACTTCTATGGATCTATAGGATATTATTTCATATTTTTATTCTATTTTAAAAGTGTGTTTAAATTTTTTTTATTAATTTAAATAATTTTGTATGTAGCGTTCGTCAGATACCTTACAAATAATCTCATTCCTCATTATACACAAAATTTTATGATGCTGATTTACTAGTTGATCCTATTTCATCCTTACAGGCTCGACCTCGTTTCACTAACTGATTGCAGAATTTGGGAGACTGAATAAAATCACCCAAGAAGACGCTGAGTAGGTAAAATTCTTTGTTCTTTTCAGGAGAAGCTTTGTAATTCCTAAAACAGAAGAATGTTTAAGTTTAAATTCTTTAATAAGTGAGGTAGCACATCAAATGTTTAATCCTTTGTATTATTACATTAGCTACAAAGTATATCAATTTTTTTATTACTAAAGTTAGTTTCTAAACTTGGTGTTAAAAAAGATATGAATGACTTATGTTTGATGGAAACTAATACTGATATTATCTAAAATGGATAATATCTTTATTTGGTATACAAATCGCAGTATTAGAAGAGTAGCACCATTAACCGGAAGATTATTATTTATTATTTAGGATTATTCTCAACAAACATGCTTTATTCGCAACAAATCACAAGGCGGGTGGAATTTTCAAGACAATTTAATCTTCTTAATATATAGAGCAAATATATATTGTAACGGTAGTTTCCTAATTATCACTGTGTAAAGCAGTGTAAATCAGTGGCGGCCGGTAAGGGTCGACCCACACCTTTATAGATACTATAGATTTTTTTTAATATTTAATTTATTCAGTATTTCAATAATTAATTGTGGCAGGTAATCAGTTGATGTCATTTGTTTCTGTGAAATAAAAAAAAATATCTGTGAGATAATAAAGACTAAATTTCATTCATGGTTTTTAAAAGAATTCGTCCAATCTGAACGTTAACTGATCCCTGCGTAAGACACTTTTCAAATTAATGATCCGAAATCGGAGACATCCATCCGCCTGTGAATTCTTAAAAAGACACGTTTCGGGGTTTCGGCAAGCCGATCCCAAGCTTGACAATTGAAATGTAAAAATCAACGGAATATTAGTTGATGAGTAACCAAACATACATTTCTTTCCATATGAATTTAATTACCAAGTACGGCAAATTTAAATTTGCGATGCTTCATTTGGATTGGTGATTGGTCGCGAACTGTACCTTGTGAGCGCAGGATGAAATGTTATTTCGGGATGGATAAGTACTTAAGAACTTAAGTAATGAATATTGAGTGCACGAACTAGCTTTTCTTTCTGTGATTTATTTTTATTTTCTAAAGTAATACTGTGATACGTTACGTCTGCCGTAAATAGTTAAAGGTTAAAGGGTTTTTTGATATAGGTAGAAGTTTTTTTTTAATTAAAGTGTAAACAAATTCAGGTAAATTAACCTAAAAAATGCAAGCTATGGGAGAAACTGTAAGTATTGATAAATCTGATCTTGTAAATTATATTATGCAAAATGGGTTTTCATATATTCCATACAAAGAACAAATTGTTATTAAATATAAGGGGCGTCCTTTGCCTAAAATGTCCCGGCTTATAAATATTAGTGCGGGGGGTAAGGTAAGTAATAAATCATTTTCAGATAATTGGTACAGCAAGTACTCATGGCTTACCGGGAGTGAAATAAAAAACAAACTTTCTGTTGGCCTTGCATTTTATTTTCGACAAATAGGGCAAACACGAAAATCCGTGGTGTGAATCTGGTTACGATAATTTAAAGGAATTATTTAGGGCTTTACCTAAATATGATATTTCGAAAGATCATACATACAGCGAGATTAAATTAGATTTATTTGGAAAACAAAATATCTCTGTTTCATTAGATAATTCCCAACGTGAAAATGTTATTAAACATAACGAAATTGTAAAAAATAATCACGCAGTTTTACGTCGTTTAATTGATATTATAATTTTTTTAAGTTGTCAGGAATACGATTTGGAATTTTCTAATTTACTTTCTGATTCGAAGACACTTAGCGATGTATCTAAAACAATCCAGAATGAATTAATAGAATCAATTAGTTACATTTTGAGTAACGTTATTGAATCTGAGATTTAGGAAACCGTTTGCTTTTCACTAGAAGGAGATGAAACTCTTTGATGAAAAGTCTTTAATGCTTGGAGTACTTCATATAATTCTGCGGTGTAAATAGTACAACTTCTGGGTAGTCGCACAGAGCTTATTGTCATTGTCATTATGGACACAGCGCAGCCACAACAATCTTCATTCTTGGAAACATTGGTGTACAAAATTTCATCAAATTGAGAATGTTTCGGAAGGATTTTCTAAGGATTGAGTTTGTGGTTTCTATGTTGAAATCTGCATAAATCAGTATTGAATATTGAAAGATTGTCCATCCATGGAGCTGCCTTGGGGGTATAA
Organism: Diabrotica undecimpunctata; assembly: GCF_040954645.1. Taxonomy (NCBI): domain Eukaryota; kingdom Metazoa; phylum Arthropoda; class Insecta; order Coleoptera; family Chrysomelidae; genus Diabrotica; species Diabrotica undecimpunctata. The sequence goes on along the minus strand of NC_092812.1, from coordinate 62,749,819 downwards.
ATAGAAATAGTATTGGAAAGGTTGATGGAATCTAATAACGGAGATAATATTTGTGGTAATGTGAGTAAGTGATTGGTTGAGTTTGCTGGAGGAGGTTCTATGGGATTAATTACATTTATTACCGTGTTACTTGCTGGGTATGCTGATATTCTTACAAAGTATGAAAGTAAAAGTTGCTGCCTTCTTAGATGGAGTAGTGACTCTGAAAATTTAACACAAACACTTTTAGCGGTGCTTGATTTGAAAGCACCAAGACATAGTCTTAGGAATGTATTTTGAGTCGTGTTTAGAGACTTTAGTAAGGAGCTACTATATGCCATATAAAAAATACTGCCATAGTCTAACTTAGAGCAAATTAACGCTCTATATATTTTAAGGAGAGATTCCTCATCAGCCCCTCAAGAGTAGTCAGCAAGAGATTTAAGAAAATTGATTCTTTGGTCACAGTTACCTTTCGTTTCAAGTGCCTGAAAATGCTGTTTCCAGATAAGCTTTTTATCAAAGGTGATACCAGGAAGTGTCAAATAGTTAACTGTTTTTAAACGAAATCTGTTTAGAGTTATAGAAGGTAGATTAGGTCTATGCTTTTTGGTAAAGTGAATTACTTTGGATTTAGAAGCTGAAACACAAATCCAGTACGCGTAGACCAGGTGTCTATTTTGTTTATTGGATTTTGTAGCAAAGTGCTGGTGGTAGCTGTGACTCTGCTTTGGCAGTATAATATAATATCATCAGCATATACAGAGTACCTGACTGGTGGTTCTATATATGAGGGTAAGTCATTCATGCTAAGTAAAAATAAGGTTGTGCTTAAAACTGAGCCCTGAGGTAAACCGTTGTCCAAACCATATGGGTTTAATATTTTTCCATTTGTTAATACTCTAAAATATCGATTTGTTAAATTGTTTTTCAAAAATATATAAATGTTACCAGTTAAATTATATTCTGTTAATTTTCTGAGAATTAGAGGTCTTTGTACAGTGTCGAAGGCACTTTGGATATTCAAAGTTGCTACTATGAACTCGCATCTATTCGAAAATGCGTTAAAAGTGTTAGTGTGTAGTGTCACCAAGTTATCCATTGTACTTCGATTTGATCTGGAGCCTGTTTGGAATGGGTCAAGAATCTTATTTTTTATTAGATACCATAGCAAGCATTTATTGACCATCTTTTCTAACAGTTTAAACAGTGAACAAGTAAGAGAAATTGGTCTATATGATTTTAGAAGATTTGGGGATGAGTCATTCTTTCTGATAGGAATTGTACTTGCTTGTCGATATAATGTTGGGAAGTGCTTATACTATAAACCAACGTTTCTTATTTTAACGGTTTTTAGGAGCTCGCTCATCTATACGTCCGAACAGTAACATGGTCCGAACCAAAATCGCTATAAAATCTCTATAAAATCGCTATAAAATCGCTATAAAATCGCTATTAAATCGCTAAAAAAGTATATTTTTACAAGGAATAAAGTGTATAATTTATAATTTAGCAAACATCTCGCAAATACTAATTATTTTTTAATAATTTCATAGTGTGTGCCGGACCATTAATGTTTTAAAAGAAAATCTTTAACTTTAGGTAGTTTTCAAGAGCTATTCGGACCGAATTCAAGATCTACCGAGAAAGGACTTTAAATTAATATTTAAAAAACCTACATGTATAAAATCACAAGTGATTTGTAGTATTTCAAATTATTCATTACAAAAATGTTTAGTGTTTCTTTCAAAATAGATTGTAAAAGAGGGTCAAAAAGCTCATATATTCTCCAAAAGTTCAGAAGAATGGCTGGCATTTCGAAAGACCGACTGTAAGATAGCCGAATTTTTTATTTACCTGAAAACCTCGTCCCAATCAATGGCTATTTCCTGTCGTCCTTTGGATTTGCTCGCTTTTTCTGCGTGATGTAAACAAACTTTCGGATAAATGCAGACATTTTCACCCAATTCCGAAACTAATCTCTTCTCGGCTTCTATCATGTTGATCATTTCGTCCGATGAAATGGCACGACGTGTTCGTCTGTAGGTGCCTGAAAATAAACTCTGATAAAATAAAATCCTTCGAGATTGAATCGTTCCGTCGAAAAAACAACTAAAAAGGTTTTGCTGATTGAAGCTTAAGGGATAAACTGTTTTTACGTAACACTTGATACATAGTCTTATATGAACTCTTTGAGTTTTGGATTTTCTTTGCATGAGTTTCATTTGAATAAATAAAAATGGAAATATAAAAATTTTGCGAAAATATATATTATGTGTAATTATTGAAATATGCAAATAAAACGTTTATTGATCACTTATATAATATAGAAAACGATATAAATTTTTTTTAAAAAATATGAAAAGTTTGGATTTACAGCTTACTTTAATCGCTTTCGATACTTACTTTACTTTTTCTCATTAGAGGTCGCTAATTGCATACTTTGGTATATTACTTTACTATAATTTCCAAATAGCCGCAGCCGGTACTTTTCGATTCAGTTTTATCACAAATTTCCCTGATGATAGGTAGACCTTGAAACACGTGCAGGAAAATGGTGAAAGATTCGAATTAAATCGAAACAAAACCGACTATATATATTTACTTTATATGAAAACGTCATGTAAAACATGTTTATCGACTTTTTATTATAATAATAATAATAATAGAGTTTTTTTATAACAAAAAAAATGTGTTACAATATAAATTTACATATTTTACACAATAAATAAACCCAGTTTCTCACAGAAGTTGTGTGTCACATGGACTACAACTTGTACGTGAGGGTTGAATTTTTTTTTTTGACATATTCGCACAAATTACAATTATAAAAATTTCAAAGTAGTAACATACAAACTGTTGACAAATTACAATTAGGAAAACATAAAATTTAAAAATATAACATTTATTGGAAATTGAAGCTCATTAATAGCTGTTAGTAATAGCTCAATAATTCATGCAATTTATATCTATTACCATGGATCCATTGTTTTAATTTTTTTTTAATTTTTTATAGTTTTTTGATGGTAGATGGTAAACAAATAAACATTTTTGGTCCCAAAAAATCAATGCAACGTTGGCCAATGGTTTTTCCTTTTTTTGGTACTAATATCGTTAAATTTCTATTTCTAGTTTAATATGTATGGTGGGTACAATTCAGAAATGATTTCTCACTATGTAAATATAATAATGATTTGTAGGAGTACAACTGGTTTAAATCCATGAAATGACTGTCTGTAAATAATTGGTCCACTGAAGATCTTATACCCCTTCTATATATTATTCTAATTATCCAATTTTGTATAATGTTTAGATTTTTAAGGTGAGCATTGTATTCTCTTCCCCATGCAATAATCCCATAGGTTAATTATGATTGTACCAGAGAATAGTATAAAATCTTTAAGTGGTGAACATCTAAGAAGTCGCGAAGATATTTGAATTTTGGCAGTAAACCTCTTATTTTTTGGACTACATATTTGATATGATGATCCCATTTTAAGTGTCTGTCTATTACAATACCAAGGTACTTAATGTTTTCTGCTTCTGGAATTGTTGTATCTTTATCAATTTCAAGTTGATTGAAGTTTGGTAACCCAGTGGTGTATGACGAAAATGCAGAGTATTTAGGTTTTTCAATATTTAATGTTAACTGGTTATGTTAACGTACAGGTGTATGCCAAGGGTCAAATAATAGAACAGGTAAATTCCATAAAATATTTGGGAAAAAATATCAATAGTCAGTGTAATCCAAAAAAAGAAATCCTGTCAAGAATCGAACAAGCAAGGAAAACATTCATGAGCATTAAAACATTTTTTACAAGATCAGACCTTAGTCTACAGCTTAGAATCCGAATGATCAGATGTTACGTTTTTTCTGTCTTACTGTATGGCTGTGAAAGTTGGACAATGGACTCCGAAGTAGAAAAAAGAATAGATGCCTTTGAGATGTATATATACAGACGAATGTTGAGGATTCCATGGGTACAAAGAGTTACTAATGTTGAGGTACTTCGTCGCATGTGTAAACAAAAAGAATTACTAAGAATAATCAAAGAGAGGAAAATGCAATACTTGGGTCATGTGCTGAGAGGCGAAAGATATGAATTACTTCAAGTTATACTGGAAGGAAAAGTACAGGCCAAAAGATCAGTAGGAAGACGCCAGAACTCGTGGCTGAAAGACCTGAGGAGATGGTTCGACCGCTCATCCGCAGAGATCTTTCGCGCAGCAGTTTCCAGAACTACAATTGCCATTTGGATCGCCAACCTTCGAAAGGAGACGGCGCAATGAGAAGAAGAAGGTTATGTTAAAATTTTTTTTTATTTTTACAAAGTCCATTTCAACATTTTCCTTTAACTTTTTCCAATTATTATTGCTATAAAAAATGGCTGTATTTTCAGCGAAACTTATGATCTGGCCTGAATTCTGTAATGTAAGTAATGGGTTTATATAAATAGTAAATAAAAGCGGCCCCAACACCTTTCCTTGCGGGACTCCGTAAGTCACAGTTCTGGTCATGCTGATTTTACATCTACAGTTACCTTTTGCTGTATGTCACTTAAGTAGCTCATTAACAATTTGTAGACCACACCTTTGATGCCGTAATTTTTTAGTTTATGTAGTATTTTGTGGTTTACAGTATCAAATGCTTTAGAGAGATCTACAAATATACATAAAGAAGCTTTTTTTATTATCTAAAGAATTGTAAATATTTGTTACCAATTTACCAATTGCATCTTCTATAGACCGTCCCTCTCTAAAGCCATATTGACTTTCAGATAATATATTACGTTTCTTTAAAAAATTATTTAGACGAGATTTTATAATTTTTTCGATTACTTTACTGAGATTAGAAGTCAAGCTTATTGGTCTATAGTTTCCAAGTTCACTACGAAATTCACCTTTAAAAAGCGGTTTAATGATATATAATAATAGTCTCCCGTTTTATACCGCTGTCGCGGCTTTGGGAGTATAGCAGGGTAGTCTGCTATATCTAGGGCCTACGGTATACAAGGAAGGTAACATGGCCAGTGCTACGCTTCAACCGTCTATTATTACCCCTGGTTTTACCCAAGGTACTCATTTTTATTCAGGCTGAGTCGACCTGGGGCCTATAGACATTTTTAAAATGTCTAGATGTTCTTGCCGGCGGTGGGATTCGAACTCCGGACCACCGGCTTGCGAGGCTAGCATCCTACCGCTTGCGCTACGCAGGCCCTGTGGTTTAATGATACCTGTTTTTAATACATTGGGAAATGTACCCATTTTGGTTCTCAGTAGACTTATTTTTCACTTCTTTTCTATATTCTTCTTTGTGTTGTTACTCTTAATCGGATTTGATGGGTTTTCGAGTGTTCCTATTGGTTTTTCTTCAAATACTGGTATTTCTGCATCATTCTTCTTTTTGATACTTGGTATATTTGGTTCACTATTTGTTTGGTATATATTTTCCTCTGTATCTTGCAAGTCTTCTAAAGAGTAAGAACTTCCGTCTACAAAAAGTTTATTGCCTTTAATGTAGCTTCTAGTATTAGAATTTTCTCGGGCAAGTTTAAGATGGTATTCTAATATTTTTTGCTCTTCTCATTGTTTTTGGGTATAGTCGTGAGTTATGTTTATGGTCGTCCCTTTCAATCGATGGCAATTTTTAAGAACCTCTCTTTTCTTTATATTTGAAATTAATTCTATTTTAATCGGGTTATTTTGAGAATTTTTAAACCAGATAAAGTTGTTAATATCTTGTCTGTTTGACTCAATTCTAATCCATAGATAAAAATTGAGTTTTCCTTGGATTTTCTTTCTATTTTTTCTAATTTACTTTTTAACTCCAAATTTTCTTTCTTTAAATTTTTTACTTTTTTATTTAAACCTTCAACTTTCATAATAATTCGTGTTTAACTTGCCCCTATGCTTCTTTTCAGACCATTAATTGCTTCTTTAAAAGATTTCATTAAGTGTTCTACATCTTCTCTCGTTTGCGCTATTTCGGTTAATATTTTATCGTAGACCACACACTACGTGTGTGGTCTCCTTTATTATTTTCACATTAGGCGTAGTAATTAGTAAAATGGTAAATTTACTGTCTTTTTTGGTTGTTTTTCCGATAAATTTAATCTATTGATAAGAATTGACTCGTTTGATCATTTATACATTTGGAATTCGAAGCATTTATTTAAAAATACATTCAATAACTTACAGTTTTCGATTTTTCTTTTTCACAATATTGCACTGTCTTTTAAACTGTATTAACACAACTAATTTTAATTATTTTACTATTATTTATACCACTCAAATATTGGTTTTAATCGGGAACTAATAAGCGCTATGATTCTTGCATACAAGAATGTGTATGACATGTTACGTTTGATCATATTGATGTTTCTGATATTTGACAATATTTGAATTGACAAAATTTTTATTTTATGATTAAATTAAATTAAACAGCAAATTTTTACAAATACTACTACCACTAGTGAACAATAAATAGTAGTTTGTAAACAATAAATTATATTGTTTACAAAGCAATAAAGTTAATGAAATGTACTCAGTCCACGAAAAATCGCAATAATGCTGTATTCAGGCAATATTGCGAGCACTGAATAACTTTATTTAACGTAAGATATTATAATCCACTCCAATTCAATTCCAGGTTATACAACAATTCAAAGAATTTCAATATAGTTTTGCTGTGATCCTCCCCAAAAATAATTTATGATAATTTCTAAACATAAAACTATAACAAATGTTCAAACAATAAGCCATTTTGTACTAAGCAGTATCCCAATCGATTGTAAAATTCTCGTTCTACATTAGCTAGGATGCGTGGCATTACTTTTGCACACTCTTCAACACATCGCATTTTAAATGCTTCAATATCTGTAAATTTTTGGTCAGAATAGATTTTTCATGCCCCTAGTTAAAATAATCATTTGGAGCTAGGTCGCCCGATCTCGGAGGCCACTTATATTATAGTCAGGTCAGTGCTTTAAATATTGAGAGAATTTGCTACTATTGTTTTTTTACCTTTTATTTCGAAGCTTTCATCCCTTATCCAAAATTGTCGCAAATTCGTGGAATGTACTAGAACTAATGTGTATATTTTGACTCAGGGATATCAGTAGTATATCATAGGTACAGGACTGGTCCTAAAACTACTTTGAGTTACATTTGAATTAACATTTTTAGTTTCGAGTAAGCTTCTTCCTGTAATATCAGTCATTCTGTATATTCTCTGAGTAAAATCTTGCTTAATTTATTTTTAAATTTTTTGTGCCAAACTTTATCAAAAGCTTAGAATATTGTTCCTATTATATCCGTTATTTTATGAACTTAATATATAGTAAAATGGCTTGTTTTAAATCCAAATTGATGTGATGGAGCTATATCTTAAATTTTTATGACAGATTTCATACTTTTCAACAAAAGGTTGTCATGTAACTTCAAAATTTTTGTGGAACATATAGGTCGTGATCTATCTCTTAGTAAATTGTTTACAATATTCTCTTTTTGTACTTTTTCTTGTCTTTGGTAGACGTTTTATTTCGCTCTTTAACCTTAATTCCAATATTGGTGTTGCAATCATTAAATAAGGAATTTTAATTAATTTTTAAGAAATATTAGATTAGAAGGGAATATACACAAAATATTTGAATAATACATAAACCTATACTATATCTAGACCAACTAAATGGCTTAATTTAAAATAGTTTCTTGTTGCCGTGAATTACGATTTTAAATAATGGTAGAACAGACACACCCAGTATATATTAACATCCTTGAAACCCGTTTCCTTTGGACTATTAGCTTTGCTCTAATTTTTGTTGCAAAACAAAAGATATTAGTCACCACTATTTACAATATAGCTTGCGAAAGATACCTATTAATATTTTTGTTCTTTAACCTTTAACGAAAATTGAAGATTATAAATATGTGTGTATCTAATTACTTTATAAATTGTCATTGCATTATATTAAGCAATTATTTTAATTGAATGAAAACGTTTAGTGGATCTTTGAGACGATTGCGCCAGAATAAAATTGTTTTGCATGGCCACCTTGAACTGAAAAATACGAAACTTTAAGAGAATTAGTTATTTTCTAATGTTTAACCCTGCGTTAGTGGGCATATATAAATTGGCACGAGAAGTGTTCCGGGTTATGTCATATCCCAAACTAACTAACACACGAAGTTAAAATTATTAAAATTTAATTATTTAAAATGGTTAATCTTGGTTTTTTACTTATTTATGATTCAAATAAATTAAATATGGTACTGTAAAAGTCTTATATTTAAATGTTAAATGTAAATTATCCAAAATATTGCAATTACGCTAGTCAAAAAACACGAGCGAACAATAATACACTCAGATATTATGAAGCATTTTATTGATCACACAACTCTAAGTAAACTAATAGACTAAGATTCTACAAATTAAAGAAAAAATGTTTCCTTAAAATTGTTACAATTTGAACACGTCATTATTTCGTGTTTTGGAGAATCAGATCGCATGCATATGTAAAAAGTCTTCCTATCTTTATTTCTTAGACAAACAGAACATCTACTGCTTTTTCTATGTAAGATCTATTTCTATGTATTCTAAAGATATTTTCTTCCTCGTGTGTTCAGAAGTGCTGTTGAAAATTGCCTTTTATTCTTCTCAACTGTCCCAACCGATGTAAGATGATGAGTTTGAAGTAGACTGATCATAAGAGGATAACTAGTAAACCAGTTATCGAAAGTAATATTAAGTTTAGTACCAGAAACTGGCCCAATCAAACGTTCAACTATGTTTTGCGGATTGTTACTTTGTCGAAAGGGTCCTTCTGGCTGTATACCTACGTAAACTTACATGTTTAGACAGTAGTAAAGTTTGGAATCCACTAGCGCAAGTACTTATAACCCATACTTCGCTGACTAATTGGGTATGGATTGAAGAAATGACACACGTCCCTTGAATGATTCCAGTTTTTCGTCTGTTGTAAAATGTTGACTTAGTATATAGTTTATCTTACAGTTGCCAACAAATTGAACAAATAATCCTCTTAATGATGCCAATTTGTCGATCTGTTTCCGTTTTACTTTATTTTGCAAATTGTCGAATCGCAAACGTTGCAACAACATGAAATATCTTTGTTGTTGCATTGTTGTTTGAATGAGATCAATACCGTTGCCATCAGTATTCCAAAGATCTAAAATATTTTGTTGGTTTGACTTTTAAAATCCCGTCAAATAGAGCAGGCCTATAGCAGCTTTGATTTCTTTTTTGTTAGTCTCTTTGACTAAATACTGATGTCGTGCATAGTACCGTGGGGCTTTCGTCGCTAATTTTACATTTGTGTAGTCAACAATGTCATTTAACATTTCTTCTGTAAAGAATAAGAACTAACAATCAAGAACACTCTGGTTTTCTCGTGCTATTCCTCTTACCAGGTAAATATGATCCTCCCTTTTGTGTGCTCTCCTTGAGCCTCTTTTTACAATATGATTGTCTCTTGACTTTCTAATGCGGTTTGTTCTTCCTCAGATTTACTATCAATGAACGATTTCTCTTCATCAGAAATAGTGCCAAACACCGCCACTACACGTTTTAACCTGTCCTGCTCTTGTTCGTAAGACATATACTAAGTGACATAGAAATCCGAACACCCAGTTTAAATGATTTTATGTTAATAAATTTTTGTATAAGTACTTAATGAAGCATAATAAGTAAATGATTAAAATTTTAAAATGATTGCATTGCTTTAAAGCCCTTTTACCTTTAATAATATGTGGATGCACCCCGATGTGTTACGCATTCTCCAACGCGCCTAGGCATGATTCTGATCAGGTGGTCAATATCCTCTTGTGGTATCTCATTCCAGGCAACCACCATCTCCTCTCGAAGTGCTTGTAGAGTCTGAGGAGGACGTTGCAAATTGAGCAATCTCCTACCCATCATATCCCACACACGCTCAATTGGGGATAAGTCGGGAGATCTTGATAGCCATGCTAACAATGTGATATCACTATGTTGAAAGAAGTCTATTGTGACTCTTGCAACATGTGGTCGGGCATTATCTTGTTGGAAAGTTGGATTTGCCAGGGTGTCAAGATAGGGTAAAAGTTGGGAAACGCTGCGCGTTCATGTTACCTCTGATGAAGATTAAAGGTGACCTGAAACCATAAGCTATAGCACCCCAAACTCTAACTCCAACAGTGTGATGAACATGTCTTTCAACAAAAAACTGTGGATTTCTCCTTTCACCACGTCGCCTTCTAACTCTCGCTCGACCATCGTGCATGCCTACACAAAATCGAGACTCGTCACTTAAGACAATACTGTTCCATTCCTGATTCCAGACTGACCGTTTTCTGCACCACTGAAGGCGATTACGGCGGTGTTCTGGAGTTAAAGGGAGGACCCAGTGTGGTCGGTATGAAAACAGGCCAAAACTTCTCATTCGTCATTAAACACTTCGCTTGCCAATTGGTCTTCCGTGTTCTGCAAACCATTCATTTGCAATGGAGCTGGTAGTGGAGAAACGGTCTCTTAAGGCCAATAATCTCAGGCGGCGATCTTCACGGTCTGTTGTTCTACGGCGGCGTCCAGTGCCCCGTGCTCTTTGCGTACGGCATTCTTGAAGCCATGCCTGATAACACCTAACCACGGTGTCTACACTTCTTTGCACTCTAACTGCAACTTCCCGAAAAGAAAGTCCAGCTACCCGAAGTTCCATTATACGGTCCCTATCAAACTCACTAGGTTGACGAAATCGTACAGGTCTTAGTATTCTAGGCATCGTAACCAATCGTAAAGAATGTCAAGAACCACAATCCGCCAAATTTGGATCTTTACTGCGGCTGAAATATTCATTTTTAGATTGTTAGTGAATTTAAAAACAAAAAGTATAAAAACCGGAATTTCCAACTGATTAAAAACTTTATCACTTGTTTTTTTCAGTAAGATAAATAAATTACACCAAATTTTATTGAAATAAAATCCTTTAAACTGGGTGTTCGGATTTCTATGTCACTTAGTATAATTATTGTATAATTCAGTATCGCTAAAAGAAAAATAAAAATCATAGTACATCTCTAAAAAATATCAAAAACATCATGTAAATTTACCTCCAGAAAACAAAACAACTGAAAGTTACAACAGTAGTGTACCGGGGTATGACATACCCCGTCTGTGACCAACTCCTAATTGAACTGAAATTATATGAACAGTTGGCAACAAGGTCATCGCGAGAAAACATATATAAATTATTGCTACTAGGCTCTAGAAGACGCTATTTCATCTATTTTTGATTTTATAGTAACAAAAGGAGTACCTGGGGTATGGTATACCAAAAACACTAACCGAGGGTCAAGTCAGTTTGGTCGAATAGATGATTAGTTCTTCATAGTACTCAGTATACCAGTTGAAACACTAAAGCTTATAGTCCAGGAAGCAACTGCGCTAGGAAAAATATTTTGATTGGTTTTTTTTTGCACAATCTTACTCGAAAACCTGTTTTAAAAAATTTGCATGTTGCCAGGTCCAAAAGTGCGTGAGAAATTATTTAAACAATTTTTTTAAACAAATTGCAAAAATTGGTCTTTTCGCTCCTAAAAAAGTTTTTTAAATTTTTTTGGTCATTCTGAATAAAACAAATTCTTAGATTTTCTAAGATGCGCCGTTTGGGAATTACAAACGATTTCAATTATGAAAACACGCAAAAATGGCCATTTTCAACTCCGAAAAACAATATAAAAAAAAGGTAGTTTTAATGTTGTCATAGGTCAACAATATTCTCTAAAGATCCATTAAGAAGATCCTGAAGAATGTTAGTGTATAATATTAATCTAAAACTAAATTTTTAAATTTTTAATCAATAGCAGATAATCAATGAATATCTGCTGAAGCGCGATTTGTTCATATATACCGCATCTCTCTCACATTCATGCTGAATATATAAAATGCTGGCGCTTATATTTGAAAGGTAAGTACATTTTATTCTTGCTTTAGGTATCTAAATTTAAAAAGTATACAATTCTTTAATCTTTTATTTTGCCACGTATATTCAAACTATTTTTATTATCGCAACGAAACTAATTTACACTCATAATTATGCAAGAAGAAAATAAACTTACCTTTCCAATATAAACGCCAGGCATGGTACATATCACAGGTATGTCCCCAGGGTGAGCCCTCTCTCCCAGTCTACAAAGTTCGAATCTCCTATTTTACGAGACGTAGCAGTCTACTCCAGTACTCTCAACTTTGTAGCAAAACTGCCGTTCTGCCTTCTTGCCGATTACACCAGTGCCCAGACCCATCCTGTTAGGGAATTGCTGGTTGACGGACATGGAAAAGCGGCATCACTACTTAGATTGCATTTCCCGGAGCACTCTGATCTTAAATAGTACGCGACCTTCTGGCCTAGGTACAGACCCGCCTTACACTTGCGATGGCAGGACACATATGCGCAGCGGGCGGGATTCGAACCCAGGTCACCCAATAAAACCTGAATCCCTTACCCTTCAAGGGATCCATGTCAATACAAATGGATAACAAAAATTTCCTCCCCGTGAAAGCCGATGACTCCTGGATATTGACGACCCAATACGCTACCGTTTGAGTAGAGTAGGAGCATAAAGGGTATTGCCGACTTCCAAGGGAAAGTGTATCCTATTCTGGTAGAACCAATGCCCTTGTGAGTCCGTCTCCAGTAAGGATAGCCATGTCGTGGGGATCTATCCTTCCCGCAATACCTGTGTTGCTGAGTTGCCGTACTCATCTCCTGCTATAGGCACGTCTTACAGGCACACGTTTAGATTGTGACTAATCGTATAGAACCTGCAAAACCTCCTGCAGAGGTTATGTGGAACGAAAGCAGAGTGGTCCCACATGAACTCGTCTCGAAAACTAGGAACGCAACCCGTTGACCAGTGCGACTTATGGACTCGAGTAGCCCCCATACCGACTACCGATACCTAAAATGACGGTCACGTTATTGTTCCTACGTACGAGACGTAAGAACTAGATCGCGCCCTGTGCTCGTTGCTGCAATCCCGACACCTCAAGCGAGGGCTCACCATCACTTTACGATCAGTAGGGACCAGCTCCCTAGCAGTATTTAGTTCGTTTTTTCGCTCCGAAGAGCTAGGCAGCCGGACATCCCATTGGTCGCCTCTTACAGCTGGTAAGGACCAGCACCCTAGTGGCATTCTTTTCATCCGTTTGCTCGTAGGAAGTTACTAGGATTAGGCCGCACGCTAGCCATATAGCAAAACAATTTCCTCGTGTTAAATTATAACCCAAACAGATATCTTCATATATCTAAAGAAGTATATATTTATTTTTGCATATAAAAACCAAAATAGCTTAAAGTAGAAGAGAATGATATCGCTATTGCAAAGGCAATTGAAAGAAAGGAATGACCAAGTTCAAATAATTGCCCTGTTAAGAAAAACTTTTTTAGTTAAATTTAATTTAATCTATATACATAGGTTGCACACATTTTGATTTTAATTATTATACATTTAGTTTGATTTAATTTTGGATTCCCTTTTGTATCGTATGCGTCTTTTTTTTTCGCCACTGAACAAGCTCTAAGAATTAATATTCCTTTTTAATCCCCCTGTCTCAAATTTCCTATGTGAGCTTCATGCATATATTATATTTATATATCTAAGATTCTCCCCGATATGTGCCTTCTTGACGAACAGTCTAATTTAATTTACTTTTTTACCGGATGAGTTGCGATCAGTTGAGCAGATATTGTTAGTGATGCATACAGATTGGGGATAATTCAATTATAGAAGTGGCTTTATTAGGCGGTAACGGTTTTGCATATCGAGACTTTCCGTTGCTCCTATTTAATGGTACTTTCGGATTATCGATTTCTTTACACTCGATGCATTTCAGCATCGTGTCGTTAAACGATTGGTATCGCATCTGGCAATTTTGTGAAATTAGACCTGATTGAAATAAAATTTTAATTTAGAAAAGTAGAAGGCCTCATATATTATTTAATTTAGAAAAATGAAGGTAAAAATACATAAAGATTATACAAGAAAACCCGATTTATTGATATGACCCCTCTTTTTATGTTTATTTCGTTTGTTTATCTTTCCTCAATTTTTACTGTAGTTCTTTGGTTATACTAAAGGCTAGTGATTATCATTAGGTCTTTGGAATCTATGTATTTATCTTTAATAAGTTGTATAAGTTGCACACGTCTCATTTTGTTGTCGAATGCTTTGTTGTAATCGATCAAGCGTACATAGCTATGTTGATTTACATCTAGGCATCGTTGTGTTATACTTTTGTTGAATAAAAATTGGGAATCTCGATGTTTTATTCGAGTTTGGCTCATCGTCTATGGTGTACGATTTTCAGAAATAGTTTTAACATAGGACTCATTAAACTTGTTCTTCTTCTTCTTCTTTTTATGTAGACATAACTGTTTGTTTTTCAATGTGCCTCCAGTAAGTTGTAGTTTCATCGTTTTCATGGTCTTCCTACTGATTGTCTTAGTATTGGGGAACCGTCTCTTGCCGTCTTTACTACTCTATGTGTTGTCATTCAGCTTATATGATCGTTCCATTATACTTTTATATTTCTTACCCAGTGCTTAATGTTTTTCACCTTGCATCTACGTCGTATATCCGTACTTCTAGTTCTGTCCTGTAGTATTTTCCCTTCAATTTTTGTAACTGTTTTCATCTCTGCTGTTTCTAACATCCTATTTGTCTTCTCCTGTATCACGTCGTGTTTTTACGGCATCTGTCATTATAGGTCTGATGACTGTTCTGTAAATTCTACCTTTTATTTCTTTCCCGATATTTTCATTTCTTCATATTGTTCCATTCAGGCAACCCGCGACTCTGCTTGCTCTCTTCACTTGACCTTCCACTTCTGTTTCAATCTTTCTAGTAGCTTTCTATCCTTCTCGTAGCTAGATAATGTTATTCCCAGATATTTAAAATCCATCACTTGTTTTAACTATTCAGCTCCTTTAATTTGACCCGGTCAAATACTTTCTTAAGGTCCACAAAACATCGATATGCCGGTTTGTTGTATTCTAATGATTTCTCTTGCACTTGCCTCATTATAAATATGGCCTCGGTGTTATAATTTCATTCAGTTTATTTGTTATCAACTTGGTTGTAAATTTTAGTGTTGTGTTTAATAATAAATTAATTCCTCTATAACTTTCCGGGTATGATTTGGCTCCCTTTTTGAAGAGAGGTATTAGGATGCTTGATCTCTATTCATCAGGAATTCTGTTATGTACTATTATTTTTTGGATTAGTTTTAATAGTTGTTTGGTTCAATAAACTTATCGTGCAATATTCATTTCAGTATTTGGCGTTTGGTTTCTTTTAGTGGTGAACTAAATTACAAGTACACCAGAGAGATATAGAAAAAAAAAACTTTTGGGAATACCTTTAAGAGATAAAAAAATTGAGAAATGGATTGGGCAACGAACAAAAGTCGAGGATATTATACAAAGATATTTTATAATTTATTATTTTTATAATTTCCAATTTAGCTAAAAATTTATTTCAAGAATTTATGATTGGCAACCGAAGATCTCCAACCGATTGGCGCTAAAGGTCAACCACAGTTCGACACTTCTACGGTTTGACCTCTACCAGATAATTATTTTTTTTTATTTATTTTAGTTTTTCTTTATTTATTATTACCAACTTTGCCGGTAAAACCAACGTTCCTCCGTTATTTTTTAAAGTTCGGATTTGAAAATGGAGCGTGCTCATACACATCTACTCGCTTCGGCCAAGTCTAGACAGATTTCATTTAATGCACACAAATACTTAAATTCAATGTTGAATAAAATTATTTTGTACTAAATTTTAATTATATTTGACCTCGATAGTGGTTGACGAATACTATGTAAATAATTTTACTATTATTACAATTTTTATCCATGAAAATCTTCCTCGAGGAATAATATCGATCAACACAACGATTCAGCGAAAATCTCATTGTGTCGACTTAGCTCTAAATAATTTTTTTTCTATGGGGATATTGTAATGACAAAAGATGTATGGTCAATTTTTTGCAATAATCCAAAATTAGGAAAACTCAAAAAAAAAATCACCAAAATCATGTTGGAAAATGTAAGAGAATCGTTATAAAATGGTTTAAAAATCTAAAGGCTGAAATAGATACTATTTTAGATAGATCCAATATTAATGTTAGTAAACGTGATACGTACCATACTAGTGATCAATTACGTTACACGTAGAATATTAATTAAATCTTTTACATTATTTAATAATTATAATATAATAGTAACTGTAAAAATAATGAGTGGAAGGGACTAGCTATACGGCTTTGTAAGATATAGCTCTTGTATATTCAGTTATTGGAGTTCCAACCCTGTATAATTATCAGTAATAAAAGTGGAGGCAAAAATTGTTCTATCATCAATATTGCCTCAAGAGCTCTTTAGAGCTAAAGCTAAAGTAAAACAAAGCTGTTAACTTTAAATAATATCTTTATATGGGAATAAGCCAAAATTATTGGTTGCAATGGAAATCATATTTTTAACTAACTAATGTTTGACGTTTCGTCTTCCACTGCGGAAATCATTCTCAAAAAAGATTATTATAAAAAATTATGCAAAATTTATAACCAGTTATTTGTTATTAGGTTGTGTCATTTCTAAATTAATAGACTTGGCCTCGATCTTGTAGTCAGCAGCATGTAAATGTCTGAAAAATCCTCAAGGTGTTATTTTTACCCTAGGGTAAAAGTGGAATATCCTTATTATGAAATCAATCTCTTACTGTCGCTGCAGTGTGTTGCTTTGTATTATCCTGCATGTAACGCAAATCAGGACATGCAGTAGTTGCAAATAGAAGGACAACAGGTTCTAAGATACGATCGATTTATTGATATTGATTTAAAATACATTCCACGAAAAGGGGAACAGTTTAATAATAAAAAACTTATTACAACACACATCATAACTTGTAGACCGCTATAGGAACGAACACCTTGTACATGCCTGAGTCTCTCTTGTCTACCAGGTCCTCTCCGAACTCTTACTCTTTCTGAATCAGGATAGATACAAAACCTAGCTTCATCTGTGAATACCACAGAACTCTATTCATGTAAGCCCCAATGCACCCACTTTATGACGATATCAATGACGTAACATGTGAACCCTAAATGGATGTCTGACTTGCAGGCCAGCTTCATGTTATCTATTTCTCAAAGTTTGATCACATACAGTAATGTTGATATTATTTTTTAAGGTCCCACAGGGTTCACATGCAGTTATATGCACATTGCGACAAGCTAATCCTACCAGAGACTGAACATGTCAAGGAGTAGTTGCACGTTGCCGATCTCGGTGTCTTTCAGCGACATTAACAAATTATTCATATTGACGTCATAATCACGAAATTACTTCAAGATACTTCAAAATGACCTGCAACATCAGCGTGTCAAGGACCAGCCTCAATCATATTCACAGCACTTACCATTTGAACATTTGTTCAATGCCGACGCTCCATGACTATCGTAGCGTTTATCGCAATCTTGTTTTAACAAAATTTTAAAGTAAGTACAGACTATTAGAAGCAATTAATCGTATGAATTTGAGGCGCTATCACTTTTGACTTATTAATAAAACAGTACAATTGATAGATTAATCATCATGACATAACTTGATTTGTAGATCCAGTTTTAAAATCGAATGGTATTTATTGAACAAAGGTGTTTCTTGAAAGAAGGGTATTAATAGTGGTATCCCTTATTTTTTTGCATACAAATAGAGTCTTATTTGAAAATTAAACAAGAAAGATTTTTTATCATAAATTAAAATGGGAAATAAAAAATGATTTTTAATTTAAAATATCTAAGTGGAGTACTAATTTTTTCTCTAATAAAATTTAGACCATTTTTCGAATGCGCGCCAATGATTAATATAAAATTCTTAATTGTATCCTAAAAAATATAGAATGGTATTTAATCCATACTTATCCACTTAAAACCCACCAAATTTGATTACCATATATATTAATCGGTTTCAGAGCAGTAAATAAATCGGCAGTTTGTAAGAAGCATTTTCAACACCCTGTATCTCGGAAACGAAACCTTTGTTAAAATTATAAAATACAGTATGTTTTATTTAAAATTATTGACTTATTTAGTGACTTATGTCTATATGTAGTTTGAGGTTTAAAGAAATGGCATAACATTTGTGACTACACTGTATATAGAAACTCAATTTCGATATAAATTCCTGAAAGAACATCACCATTTGATATTGAGAATGTTATATCTTCCTTAAACTATACCAGCTCAGTAGGTATTGACCAAATCCCCACTAAAATAATTAAATACGTCTCTTCATAATTATATATTATCTCCTGTTCTGTCTCACATCATCAACCTATCTGTCAAGAATGGCAAGTTTCCAAGTGACCTTAAAACGGGAGTAGTTAGTCCAATTTTCAAAAAGGGAGATCCATGTTTGGTTGATAATTACAGGCCAATCACTATAACAAGTGTACTCTCTAAGATTATCGAAAAGTGTATTTACAATAAAATGTTAAATTTTCTGAATAAATATGATATTTTAAATAAATGCCAGCATGGGTTTCTTCCTAATAAATCTACAGAGAGTGCTTCTATTTCATTAGTTAATTATATCCACACTGCTTTGGATCGAAAAAGGTATGTGAGTGCACTATTTTTTAACTTAACTAAGGCTTTTGACTCTATTGACATTGAAATTATACTGCATAAATTAGAAGCCCTTGGTTTTCGGGGTCACTTCTTGAACTGGTTAAGGTCATACTTACAACATCGTAAATTCCTAGTAAAAGTCGATAATAAGAAGTCATCTGTTTTTAATCTTGATCAAGGTGTACCACAAGGATCCTTATTGGGACCCTTAATATTTCTTTTATATGTCAATGATTTGATAAATTTTTTAACTGCAGGTCATACGGTTCTCTATGCAGACGATTCAACAATTGTAGTTGACGAGTCAACTGAAGTCGAACTCATCAAAAATGAACTTGGTAGCACAGGAATTTACAACCTGCCAACCAATTATAAGATCACAGTGAGTTCTGAGGAAATACCTTTTAGTGATACAACATTATTTGTTGTCTTGTGGGAAAACTCTAGGAACTCTTCTAGAGTTTTTACAACTCAAAAGAGAATTCTTAGATTGATATTCAATATTGATAATAGACAATCATGTCGTAACTATTTTATTGAACACAGACTGTTGACTTTCCATGCTTTATATATTTATAAGTGTATTATTCACGTCAAAACTAAATTTCAAAATTTTACCCTCAACTCATTGTTTGACTTTCATAATTACCCGACAAGACACGGAAGGTTGATAAGCGTGTGTAAACACTCCGCAACTCTTTTTGAAACTAGTCCTGATTTTGCAGGATCTAAATTTTACAATTGTTTGCCATTAGAAATGAAAATAGTATTCAAAAATAAATTAAAATCATGCTTGATCCAATTATGCGTTTACAACCTAAATTATTATTTTGACTTAATAAAAGACTACAGGAACTTTTTTTATATTAATCTATATTTTGTTTTTTATATTCATCTATATCACATTGTAATCTCATTGGATTATTAAAGAATATTCTATTCATTATCTCTAGTCTTTGTGTATAAATGTTTTCAATGAATTATGATTGTAAATGGAGGAGATATTAACTTTGAAAAGTTTGGCTCTATCTGTCAAAATTTTTGAAAAAAGATAAAAAACTAGAAAAGTAGTTTTGACCTATGATACGTCTTACAAATTTTATCTAGAATCCTACGCAAAATCTAAAAAAAAAAACAATAATATACAGGATGTTTAATTTAATATAACAAAGTTGCTGCTCACTTCTGGTATAACCGGAAGTGGCATCTCTGTCAAATTTGTTTTTTTAAGTTTTTTCTCCCCATAACCCCCATAAACTAATTTTCATAAATATCGTGTAAATAGTTTCCGATGTATATATATATATATATATATATATATATATATATATATATATATATATATATAGTTCGGATAAATTTCCGCGGTCAGGTAAATGAAAATTACTAAGTTCTCGGGAAGAACCGCGTTGAGAATTGAATACTCGACGTTTTGACACCCATTTTAAAGCCATTATTAAGAGAGATACGGTTGCGTTCGAGTTCGGGGTCCAAATCTGCCTGCTCTCCTTACTCGTGACGTACCAGTATCGTGTTCTGTGTAAATACAATCCCTCAAACGTCACTGAGGTCTCAATCTGCCTACTCCTCACTCGACACTGCAAGCGTATTGTGACGAGTGAAATTAATTCGGATCAGATCAAAAACATACAGGCATATAGAGAGATAAGAAGTAGTTACTCACAAAATAACAATTCCAGCATGCCTAACCTAACATACAAGAAAAAATCTAGGCCTAATACCAATTCAAATTTGAACATCTAATCAATGACAAAAAAAAAAACAAAAACAAAAAATGACCCGTACATACCGTTAAAAAAAGGAGGTTCTCTAAATGAAACGGAGGTTTAATACACAAACAAGTGATGACCGTAGCTGAACGACTAGGGAAAGGCTTATCAAGCCAGATGACCTGGGTTCAATCCCGACAAAGACATCTGAAACTTTTAAATTTCTTATTGAACTGAGCCGCCACCGTGCTTCGGAGGGCACGTAAAACCGTCAGTCCAGCTACGTAAGTACTCTTTATTACTAAAATCTGAGCGAAAAGGTTACATGATTAGGGAATATACAATTGGCTGCAATACAACTGGTTATAACAAAAAACTGCTTCCGAAAACAAAAAATCAACAAACAGAGACTTAAAATTGGAAGTACTAACCTTACGAAAACAAATAATTGCTGTATGCAACTTGTTAAATTATCACCAACACGGTAATAACAGAGAAGGAGATATAAAACAATAAAAATAAAAGAAACTAAGATGAATTTTTGTAATTGATACCTTAAAACTTAATACTACATTTAGATTAAAAATATTGAGTGTTTATTTTATTTCTAGTTGGTATTTATTTTCAAACAATAAAATATCTTCCCAAGATTATGCAAGTACTTTTTAAAAATTGTAATAAATATAGTAATACTTACTTGGATTTAATGAATATGCTAATTTTTTAACAAAATTGGACAGCCTGACTGCCACAATAATGACAGGAAAACCGATCAACTCCACTGGCAACTCAAACGCTGGTTCCTGGGCGGCCGTGTTAGCAGGTTGATCCAAAAAAATAATGCACTGAAACAAAACTATAGTAATAGTCAACAAACCCACTTGATTCATTTTGAAAAGAGTGGTTACATCGACGTGAAACTGACTGAAGAATAAGAATGAATAGAACTGGACTACCAAGTGAAAGCGACCACCACTCCTTATAGTTAATAATCGGCGAACGGATCTGCATGTGTAAAACTCAAGACTGTTAGCTAATTGATACCGAAAGTATTACGCAAACTAAACATTATCTAAAGAATTTAATTAGGCTGAAATTGTTGGTTTTATTGACACTTATATTTCTTTGTATTGATGTTGACACCGTGGGTAATATATGGTAGCCAAAATAATTAAAATTTCGACAAAAGATGTTTTTATCGCGAGGTATATGAACAGGCAATCTTAAAACAAAGAAAAACAAATATTAATCATTTAAAATGGAGTTTCTCAGAATACGTTTCATATAGATGAGCGTTTCCGAACCTTTCAGTTTTCAATGACAGTTCTGATGGGCTATAGTTTTTTTTTCATAAAATAATAAAATACAAAGTACATATTTTATATTATACGTTGTGATAAAGAATAGTAGATATGTGCTATGAAAGCGTATAGATAAACAAATCTGCCCTATGGACACTAGAAATTATCCCAGAGGATTGGAAAGTAGGAATCATATTTTCTATGTACAAGGGAGAGACGAACGACTCAGCGAAAATTATAGGGTCATCACAGTGTTAAATATCGCCTACAAGGTATTATTTGGAATTATATACAGCCGCCTTGAATCTTTTTAAGCGGAAATA
Source organism: Diabrotica undecimpunctata (assembly GCF_040954645.1). Classification (NCBI taxonomy): domain Eukaryota; kingdom Metazoa; phylum Arthropoda; class Insecta; order Coleoptera; family Chrysomelidae; genus Diabrotica; species Diabrotica undecimpunctata. The sequence goes on along the minus strand of NC_092812.1, from coordinate 62,727,795 downwards.
ATTGTGAATATCTTTTTTTAATATTTTTTGTATGCTGAGGATCTGGTAATTCTAGCAAGAAATAAAAACATATTATCGGCTTATAATCGTATTTCTGCAGCTCGTATAAGTCGATAGAATCGTGGTCTAACAATATTGGGCTCCAGTTTTCCAACACTAAAACAAAAGCTATACATTTTTCACGAAAATCAAATACACAAAAGTTCCCAAATCTATTTTTAAACAATTCTCCTTTATGAATATACAAAAGAAATTAAATTCCTAGGGATGCAACTGGACTCAAAATTAAGTTGGACAAGTCATATACACTCGCTAAGAGTATCGTGCCAAGCTGGACTAAACATTATGAAATCTGTATCACATAAAAATTGGGGAGCAGATTTTCCAACTCTAATAAATTTATATAGAGCTTTAATTAGATCAAAACTGGACTACGGATGTGTTGTGTATAACACCGCAAACCAAGCATTGCTTAAAACTTTGGATACTCTTCAGAGTTCAGCCGTTAGACTTGCTCTAGGAGCATATTGCACCAGTCCTGTAGACAGTCTACTCTGTGAAGCTGGAGAGCCACCCTTAAACCTAAGAAGAAAATACTTAACTCTATCGTATGTCTCGAGTATAAAATATAACCCAAAAAATCCAGCTCTTCATCATGCTGTTGCTAACAGGTTCCAGGAGGTCTATCGAAAAAGAAATGGGGGTCCTGTACCTTTCTATGAACGAGCTAATAGATACTTATTCGATTTTAATATTGAACTACCACCCATTTATCCTATCTGTGAAATAAATTTATGTTTTCCTTGGGTTGTTCCCTCTCCGCTTTGTAACCTTAAACTTACAGCATATAACAAAAATAACGTGATACCAAATTTTTTTAAAACTCACTTTCTCCATGTTCTCACACAGTACAAAAATTTCCATTTTATATACACGGACGCATCTAAGACCATAAATGGAGTAGGAGCATGCTTTGTGACATCCCATGAACATTCCATCTATAAATTGTCGCCTAAGACAAGTATTTTCACAGCAGAACTATTTGCCATCAATAAGGCCCTAACCTATATTCTAGAAAAAAAACTTCCCAAATCTCTTATAATATCTGATTCACTTAGTTGTCTGACATCAATTTCTCAGATCTATCCCTCTCATCCAACATTGCAGCAGATTAAGTTAATTTTATACCGTATATACCAAAACAATTTGACAGTAGAGTTCCTCTGGGTACCGTCACACGTTGGAATAGATGGTAACGAAAAGGCAGATAGTCTAGCTAGGTCCGCAGTAACCAATACAGCAGCATTAGTGGAAAATCTAACGGTGCATTTGGATTTAAAACCTTACTTAAAATCAAAATTGCACGATGTTTGGCAAAACCAATGGAATAGAAGCACCACTAAATTGATAGAAATAAAATCTTCCATCCTTCCATGGAACTTCTGGCCTTCAAAGCGACAACATCAAGTCCTAATAACACGTCTTAGATTAGGACACACTTCTACAACACATGAATACTTGTTGAAGAAAGAAGAGGAACCAGTGTGTTTTGTTTGTGAATGTAAAGTGACAGTGAAGCACATTTTGATTGAGTGTCCAATATACTCAGTGGAAAGACTATATCATCACTTTCCAAAAACATTAAAAGAACTTTTAGGAGAATCTAAATACGTAGCTGACTTGATAGAATTCTTGAAAACTATAAACCTTTTCAATAAAATTTAATACAATACATTAATAATTAAAATATATATTGTATACATTATTATGTAATTGATATTTTGTATATGCCTATTTATGTCTTTATCACTTTTGTATTTTTCTTATGCTAATAACCCTAAGTGGTTGAAGCAAAATAAAAAAAAAAAAAAAAATTGTGAATATCAATGTGGTTTTAGACCAAAAAGTCAACTATAGACCAAAGATATATTATGTTAAGAGGTATATATGAATAATGTGCTGAATATAACATACCAATTTACAACTTGTATATTGATTTCAGACAGGTGTTTAATGTAGTAGATAGACACTCTAGATACAATACAAAGTGAGAGATGGTAGGTGAAAAGAGACATTTTCTTTGCGAATATTTGGATCAGTGCATTCAACCCTAAATTGTAAGAAAAGGGTTGATTTTTTGGGAGCAATGATACAAAAGTTTTTTATAGGTCATTCAAAGGCCTTTAAAATAAGCACTGCAAAATGTCATTTACGTGTATACTAAGTAAGTTACAGGTCGTAAAAGATGGAGTCTTCGAATATTTTAAGGAAAAACGGGCAGTATCCTTATAATCATCATCATCATTATCTTGGTGCTACAGCCCTTAGAGGGCCTCGACCTTCTCAAGCTTTCTATGCCATTCTATTCTGTCCCTCGCTTGCATTTTCCAGTTGCCGACTCCGATCTTCTCGGCATCTTGTGTTACCCCGTCCATCCACCTCAGCTTTGGTCTACCCCGTCTTCCCATTCCCACGGGTTGCGCTGTTAGAATCTTTTTTATCATGTTTGACTCAGGGGCCCGGCTACATGTCCTGCCCACTGCAGGCGGTTTCGCTTAATTATAGTGGTAATATCTTTACCACCAAACGTATGCTTGTAGATATTCTGCAGTTCAAAGTTATATCTACGCCTCCATATTCCGTTCTCACAGACCGCTCCGAATATCTTGCGTAGCACCTTTCTTTCAAAAATGGATAGAGCGGATTCATCTGTTTTCGTTAGCGTCCATGCCTCTGATCCATATGTGAGAACGGGGACTATCAGTGTTCTATACAGCCTTAAACGAGTTTTTTGAAACCTTATAATCACCAGAAATAAAATTAATTATTTTCCTTCTACATAACATTTTATTTTAGTGTTCTTCATTAGATCCAGGGGATTGACTGGTTTAAAATGTATTATTTTGAAAAAAGTTATAATAAATTGTATCGTCTATCTTCAAAATTTCTAAAAAATTGTTATTTATTTTAAAATAACGTAAACACTGTAATATATACGTTTATTGTACAAAAACGTAGCTCTTTTTTCAATAAATATTTTAATTTTCTATAATCTTGTGTACCTTAAAAAGCAATGGAGATATCATCCATTAAAATGTATGTCTTGGTGTGAACACTCCCTGTTTCGGGTGCTTGAAACCTTAATTTTTCGAAATTGTTGCTCTTGCACCAATTGCACAAATAACCTTTCAAATGCTTGAAAATTAACCGACTTATTGAGGAAAAAACAATCATATTTTTGGGAGATAATTTTGGAGCGTGAAAAATATATTTTTTGGAGCTCTCACATATCTAAAGTACGCATAATAGTTTTGTAGATGAATATCTCGGCACCAACAAATAATATTGAGTGCTTTTTAGTGTTATTACCATAAGGGGTAGTCTCTAATGGTTAAACAAGTTGTAACCAAAGAAATAATGTTTCCTAAGCAAAGAACAAATTTTTATTGATTTAAATACATAAGTTTAGAATTTTAATGTGTACAAAACTATTTTTCAAGTTGTAGTGGTCTTTAGGAGTGATTTTTAGGGGTTGACAATTTGTATTAAAGTACAAATTATTATTGAATATGTATGTTTTACTTAATTCAATCAGATTTTACTGCATAATACGCTAAATACGTGTTTTTCTATTTTTGCTACTTAGGGGTAGTTTTAACTCCCTAAAAACAAAAAATACATTTCGTCCACATATAATGTTTGCAAAGGAGTGTTATGCAATTGTCTCGGGTAATTGTTTATGTATTTTAACCTTTCACTGTATCATGTTGTTTAAAAACAACATACTAAAAATAAACATTTATTTTAAAAGCAGATAAAAATGAATCAGTTTGTGCATGACGTTGTCCCCTAACAATGCAATATTAATCAGCGTAAGTAGCCTAAACAATCATGGATGGTGTTGGTTACCAGTATTGTGTCTTTTTAGTTAGGTAGTGTACAAGATTAGACACTGACACGTGTTTCAGATTCGTTTTGTTAGTTTTACTAAAGTAATTTGAGTTAATTTATTTTACGTGTTATTAATAAGCTAAGTAAAATGCATAATTTCTTGCGGTATACAGTACTGCGCATATTTGTCTCATAATGATGTTTTTTGTTGTTGTTGTTTACAAACAACATCATGCATATCTAGTAAATTTTATCTTTTATATAAAACATCATGAGTTGGAAAGATAAAAGGCCGCTGACTGAGAAGGAACTTGCCGATATAATAGATAGGCTTTGGGATAGCGAAGATGGGTTTGATGATGATGATGCAGATCCAGATTTCTTACCTGACGAACAAGTTGGTACATATGATGAGTCTGATAATGAGGATTCTGAACCATTAAACGAAATGGACGAGAATGCTGTAGACACTAATATAGTTGATAGCACTGTAGAGGAAGAGCCTCCAGTAACTCTGGTATACATTTGCCCTTGGAAAATGTATACTTATTTTAGAATCAATTTGTGATCAAAAATACTAGATGTTTTTTTATTTTTAAACATTACATGGAGAAAAAAAAATTTAACTTATCCGAAAAGCAACTGGAATTTAGAGGAAATCAGAGTCTTCCAAATCATATTCTACAACTTGAAAGTCCCTATGAATATTTTAATTTATTACCAAACAAGCCACATAAATGAGGTTTTAAATTTTTTGTCTTATGCAGTAGCTCTGGATATGCGGTATCCTATATAATTATATACAGGACAAGAGAATGATCAAAAAACGAGACCTGCTTTTGAACCTGACCTCGGAGTATTTGCAAATGTTATGGTGAGATTGGCTAGAATTATTCTTAGGAATAGGAGTCACAGGCTTTATTTTGACAATTATTACTCTTCTATACCTCTCCTCGTATATCTTTCCAAACAAGATATTCGCAGTTTAGGAACCGTAAGAAGGAATAAGATTCCAAATTGTATGCTTCCGGATATAAATGCTATGAAAAATGAAGATAGAGGAACTAGTGTACAGTTTATTGGTACTTGCGATGGTGTGGAAATAAGTAGCTTAGTGTGGAAAGATAACAAATTAGTCACGTTTTTATCGACTTTCGCTGATGAAGTTCCTAAAACTACTGCCAAGAGATATGACAAGAAAGAAAATAGAACAAAAGAAGCAAGTTGTCCATATCTTGTACAAGAATACAATCGTCAGATGGGCGATGTTGATTAGTTGGACAGAAATATGGGACGAAATAAAGCTATTCTAAAGAGTGAAAAATGGTATTTTAGAATATTTTAGCATCTACTAGATCTAATCGTTGCTCTATTATTGTAACAGTTGGATTCTTTACAAGAATTCAGCTGAACATAGAACTGGCGCGAAGCTTAAAGTCAAACACGCTCAGTTTAGAACACAACTGGGAGAAGCATTATCCAGGATAGGAGAGCGATTCACCAGTGCAAAAAGCGGAAGACCTCAGCAAGTTAAACTGAGAAGTCGCTACAAATAAAGAAGAGAAAAGGCCCAACACAGGTTATACCAGTAAAGGATGTTTGAATAGATGGAATTCACCATTGGCCTGTAGGTCCGAAAAACAAATAAGGTGCAAATGTTCACAGTGCATCATTTTTCTGTAAAATGTATAAACAACGTTTTATAGAAAAAACGTTAAAAAAACAAAGCTGTAACTTATATACCTTTTACAACCTTCAAGAAACTGTATAAGATTTTTTCAGCTTCTTTGTCTTTTACTAAACTATTTAGGCCTAGCGCGATAGTCATAATACACAAAAAAAAAATCTAATTTTAAAAAGCTTCTGAATCTTTCACGAATATTAGTTAAGCTGCAAGAAATAATTAATTGTAATAATATAGACCACTCTTATTTATTTATTTACGTCTCAACCTAACCGGGAACGAGTATTACTTAATTAATTTTATTTATGCTTTTTAGAGATATATACTTTGCACATAACCATTAATCACATTATATTGGTTACTAAAACGGTACGATAGAGACATTCTAGAATCATTTAAATTTTATAGTTATAGCTCTTATTTACGATCCATTACTGGATACCTGCAATTTTTTTTTAAAGTAATGACTAGAAATATTCTCAAATGATGAGATATTATTAGTTTTTATTTACTTATCCTTATGTTTAAAATGGTTGTATTTAATTTTTTTAAGTTTATACAGGGTTTAGCGGAAATATTGTATTTTACCTTAGTTTTTTTTGGAACATCACGCAGTCGAACCATGATTCTATTTATAACATATTCTGTATATGTAACTGAAATAAAGGCAATTGGTTTTCTACTGAAGATATGGTATAGTAATTGGACCGGTCATTTTGAAAAAGGCATGAGTCACACTTTTTTAAGTATCACTTGTTAGTGTCCATTTATTTCTTGATGCGTTGTACATATTTTCTGTGAAAAGATCACATCTTAACATGATACCAGTTAACATAAAAGGCAGACGAAAATTTAGGTTTGTTTGAAAATGTCACGAGTCCTGGACTTATTTTACTTTCTAGTAAAACTGGACGCAACTGTCAGATGTGACATAACATCGTTTTAACTAGGTTCTGAAACTACTTTTGGTGAATTGAAAAGAAAGGCAATCAATCGTTTAATTACATTTCAACGTTTTCTCTTTACATAAACAGTGCAAAAGATGGTGTTTTTCAAGGGTAAACTATAGATGTTTCGTCGACATATAAGGTTATTGCTAACATTAGTAGGAATATACCGACCACGTTACTAATCAGGACGGTTTAAGAGCAGGACATAAAAAAAAAGAGTTTTCAACTACAATAAACACAGCCGAAATCAAATATCTCAGTAACTGAATGAAACGAAATAAAAATAATGAAAAACAGTGAAAGATATGCATTGCTGCAACTAATTTTATAGGGAAAAGTAGGAGGAAAGCGAGGAATAGGACGGCTAAGGATTTCCTAGCTGAAAAATGTATGTACGTGGTACAACGCAATAACCACAAATCTCATCAGAGCAGTAGCGAGCAAAGTACAGCTTGCCCTCTTGGTCGCCGACATCCGAAACGGATAGCCACTATAAGAAGAAGAAGAAGCTTGGATTTTCAGTTCACTTTATTTGTGATCGAAGAGAAGTTTCCTGACTCCTCGTTGCTTGGTATAGATTTCGCTACTGGCATACTCAGGCATGTTATATTACTATAACGGCCAAATAGTTGATCAACATTTCGTTTCAATTTAAGCTACCACAAGTGCTCCTGATGAGAGGTAAATACTTCGAAATACGTGTAGAATAATGGTGAATTGAAAAGAAATAACAAGAGAGAAGCTTGAATTGAAACGAAATGTAATCGTCTACTTTCATTATAATTTTTCATTTATTAGTTCCTTTCAGAAGTCTTTCCTGCAAGTGTCATTTTATTAATTTTTTCCTGCCAGTGGCATCATCAGTATACCCTTTTTTATTCTAGCAGCTATACTTTCTCTCTATAAAGTTATTTTATGGTTTTCATCATCCCGTCTCCATTATGTGTTATCGCTGTATTATGCAATAAACACAGGTTTTCTGAAAACAAAAAGTCAGCTGGAACGGCTTGGTTTAAAGATTTTTTAATGTGACATTCAGAAATTTCTTTTAGAACTTCTGAGGCTACCTCAGCCACCAGAGCGAGAGACTTTAATTTTTTCCCTTTTAGATGAAATACAAAATAAAAATAACATCAATCCTATGAGAATATATAATATGGATGAGGCTGGTATCCAGACGGTCCCTAGCAAGTTGCACAAAATTTTAGCACATAAAGGGCAGAAACAAGGGCTTCTTAAAAATCGTTGAAAGGAGATACAATGTCACCATTGTTCTCTGTGTAAATGCTGCTGTTCAATTTATTCCTCCAGCAATAATATTTCCTCGCAAATAAAGGAATGAATCAAGGCGTTCCATATGGAACCCTTTCTCTTTACAACTAATCTGGATATATAAAATCTGACACCTTCATTCTGGTCTTAAATCATTTTCAACAACATACACTCAGTGCTCAGTTCAAGATAGGGTCCTAATGGCGTATTTAAATAAGAAAGTTATATTATGGCTAAAAACAAACCCTGAAAACGTAACTTTGTACAATATAACTAGCTTATTTGAAAAATCGGATCGAACAGCTGCCACACTTAACAACGGACTCAGTGGATTCGAGACAACATGCATCTGTCCTTTTAATCAGAACATATTTCCAGATTATAAATTAAAACCATTGTGTACAACTGATCGACCTATAGTGGAAAATGAAACAGTTGATCCTATTCATGAACCAAGAACTACTTCTTCACAAAGAGATACTTCTTCGCTTTCAAGTTCTTTACTTATAAGGAAAAGAAAAAATCGTAATACATCTTCATCAGACCCGTGAGAGGAATGAGAAGTAAATGGACGATCTTTGGATGATATCACCTTTTTGGAAACAGTCCGGGGGGATTATCAGCAAATAAAACTTTATCCACTGCAGCTTCAAATCCGGAAGTTGTTGTTTCAAACGATTAAGTTGACGTTACAAGCTCTGCGATTGGTAATTCAATACCAATTTCCGAAGTTAGCACTTCAGAACAGAAAGTTGGCGATAAAAGAAATGAAATTCCATCATCTTGTGTAAAAAGATACTTATGTAACTCCATATGCTATGTCCCTACTACCTAAGACGCCTTCTTTAACAAGGAGTTCAAGACCTTCGTAAGGATCAACTTGATCAAAGGAACAAGGTTATTACCTCCATACCAATTTATCTTTTAATAAAAGAAACACAAAAACACCAAAGTCAACTTCAAACGTCAAGAATATGAAAGAAAACAAAAGGTTTAATGATGATGAAGACGACGCCGCCTGCATATTTTACTCGGAATTATCCAGTACATCCAACAAGGAGGTTTGGATTAAGTGCATTTTGTGCAATAAATGGTGCCATCTATTGTATGCGTGTGTAACTGGAAAGCAGAAACTGTATGTAGGTATATTCGTTATTTTTGCAAATAGCAATGTTTTATTACTTTTTTTGTACAAAAGAACTGTAAGTGTCATTTTACCTCATGGACGGGGCCATTTTACTCTAACCATGGTGTAAACCGGTCCCTTTAGAGCTTTTCAAAAATAATGTTATTTTTCTTTTAATTGCATATTTAATTATAATTTTTTCACAGAAATATGTTCTGCTATACGCCTCTTATTGTTTGGTTAAATTTTACCTAATTATTTCGTTTTTTGCTATTGTTAGCCTAAAAAAATGTTACAGGGTTATTATATAGAGAACAGTGGACTTCAATAGTGAATAGTTTCTAAGAACAATTTGTATAGGAAAAACAATTTGGGGTTATTTAGAAAGTATTAAATATTGTTTAAAATCTTACAAATAATGATACCTGGTTTTGTATCAGATAAAAATTTTAAATTAATGTTTGATAGACAATGGTTTGTATATTATTATTATTATTTTTTTTTTATTTATTTTACTTCAACCACAAATACAAAAAGTGATAAAGACATACATAGGCATATACAAAATATTATCAGTAACATAATAATGTATACAATATGTATTTTAATTATTGATGTATTAAATTTTTATTAAAAAACTTTATAGATTTCAAGAATTTTTTTTTTGACGTGACAACGTCTTAAATTAGGTTGTGGCTCGGAGTCACTCATGAAAAAGTGTAACGCCCGCTCACGTCTGTTACGATGAGTCACCGAACGAGAGAGAGGCCCGCCGGACCAGCGAATGCCTTGCGTCTCTCTCCCACTCAAACATGATCGGTCCGCTGCGCGCGCAGCACTAGAGAATTAGGTGCGTTGAATCGGTGCGTGCTTGTGTCTCTGTCTTTCTCGAGCGTTCTTGGCGTTGGATTACACATTACAGCAGAAGCACTTCCTTTCATTTCATATTTCTCCTATCATCGTCCTATCCTCAACAAAATCACTCAAATAGAAATTAGTTAAGTTTAAGTTTACATGTACAATGTTTTAGTAAACAAAATATATTTCTATAGTTAAAATTTGTGCAATTCCTATTTTCATTCAATTCCTTGTTCCTATTGTGCAATTTAATAATATTCATATCAATAAATATTCTACCGAGAAAAAGACGTTGTCACTTAAAATCTTCGCCCGTAAAACCGACTTTACAGGCAACCGATTTTTTTTTTATTTATTTTGCTTCAACCACTTAGGGTTATTAGCATAAGAAAAATACAAAAGTGATAAAGACATAAATAGGCATATACAAAATATCAATTACATAATAATGTATACAATATATATTTTAATTATTAATGTATTGTATTAAATTTTATTGAAAAGGTTTATAGTTTTCAAGAATTCTATCAAGTCAGCTACGTATTTTTTTTTTTTTTTTTTTTTTTGTGGCATTGACTTTCGTCATTCAGCCAGTCTCGAAAGGTTATAATATATTCCTTAAAAAAGTATAGACAGATAAGTACAGATTATTTCTCTCAGACAAATGCACAGCGATATCCCTAAAACGAAATAGACGAATAATTAATAGAAGAACACGTCGAAGGAAAATACAAGGACACTCGCTTCTCGTCTAGGGGTCCGTCAAGACATTTATTTTAGCAGACAAACACAGCTACGTATTTAGATTCTCCCAAAAGTTCTTTTAATGTTTTTGGAAAGTGGTCATATAGTCTTTCCACTGAGTATATTGGACACTCAATCAAAATGTGCTTCACTGTCACTTTACATTCACAAACAAAACACACTGGTTCCTCTTCTCTCTTCAACAAGTATTCATGTGTTGTAGAATATTATTTTTCTTCGAGGCAATGCTATGAATAAGCTATGAAGTTTACAGTTTTTCTTGTATTTTTTTGTTTCGTTTCTCTCGTTTAGTTGTTAATCTTTAATGTTAAGCTATCGTAGAGTTTTTATAACATCAAAAAACCCTACAAATTGTTTTTGTAACTATGAACCCTGTTGGTTGTTTACTTATATTCTAAAATCTTTTTAATTTGTAGTGAACTGATGATGCTTTTAAAAATAAAAGCGAAACGTATTCGAATAAATCAATAAAGTAGTTGACGACTTTTATTTGCCAATTATTGACCGATAAAACCTCTGCTATTCAACCATTGAATATATTTTAAATATATATATACGAGGCATGTTTTTTAAGTAAGTACCGTTTTGCGATTCCGCCGCCGCAGCGCTACGGTCGGCGTTCCGCGCATGAGCGCTGGTTACTTACATCTCTTGTCTACGCACTGACGCCATTACAGTCTGATTCTTCATTGTATACTTGTTTACTCCAGTGTTTAAGATGCCTCCAACAATCGTGAGTCACGCTTATTGTGAAGTACGGGCTGTTATACGATTTCTTAGTGCTAAAGGCGTAAAACCGATCGATATTCATCGTGAGATCGTTGAAGTTTACGGACAAAACATTATGAGTGATGGAATGGTAAGGAAATGGGTGAGAGCATTTAAAGATGGCCGCACAAATGTGCATGATGAAGAACGGAGTGGGCGTCCTTCGGTCGTTAATGAAAATTTGGTGCAGAAAGTGGACGAAAAGGTGAGAGAAAACAGACGCTTTACAATTTCATCATTGTCCGACTGCTTTCCTCAGTATTCTCGTAGTATTTTGTATCGCATTGTTACCGAGAACTTGAGTTACCGGAAATTGTGTTCACGTTGGGTTCCAAAAATGTTGACGGATTTGCACAAAACCCAACGTTTAGGCAGTGCATTGACTTTCCTTGAGCGGTACCACAGTGAAGGTGAAGATTTTTTAGACCAAATTGTTACTGGTGACGAAACGTGGGTGGCCTACGTCACACCAGAATCGAAACAACAATCCATGGAATAGCGACATTCATCATCACCCAAAAGAGTGAAGTTTAAGCAAACAATTTCTGCCCGGAAAATCATGTGCACAGTTTTTTGGGACAGAAAAGGAGTATTGCTAGTGGAGTTTCTGCCTCGTAATGAGACAATCAATGCAGCGTCTTATTGTGAGACACTGAAAAATCTGCGTCGTGCAATCCAGAACAAAAGACGTGGCAAGTTGAGTAAGGGTATCGTTTTGCTGCATGACAATGCCCGTCCACATGTGGCTAATCAGACCAAAGATCTCATTCAAAAACTGGTGCCACGTTATGACAAGTGCCTCAATATTCACGGAAATTATGTAGAAAAGTAGATTAAGGTACAGGCTTTCATGTAAAAATAAAATTATTGCCATATCTTTGCACGTCTTTTTTTAATTCCAAAACGGTACTTAATTAAAAAAACACGCCTCGTATATATATATTTTAAATATATGTATATATATATATATATATATATATATATATATATATATATATATATATATATATATATAAGGACATTGTAAGTGGAACTTATAGTGTGCATATTTTGTGAAGTTGTAACTTCCGCTACTGCATTCAGTTTATGATAATAACTTAGAAATGATGTGAAACTGTTCGGGTGATGAGTTGGGAAGGAAGTACATAAGAACCAATTTTCAGAATCTAGCATAAAATTTATTCAGGGGCAGTTTCGGTTAATATAACTTTATACTCTTTGTTTCTATGCAGACAACCCATAAAATTTCCTCGTGCTACCCTTAATTTATTTTCTCAAAAAACATTAAACTCCAGTCTTTCTTGTTTTACATCTGTATATTTGGGTTAATTTAAAAACAAAATGTATATGAAAACTACTTCATTATCATAAAGAAACCGGGAGCTTGATGGTGTAAAAGTTTTATTAGACTTTTTGGATTACGCCTGACGTGATGTACATTATAAATACAAAAACTCGCTGAAACTTGGAGTTACTAGCTGTGTTCCTCTAAAAACTTTAACGACAATTTTAATGCTATAAATAATTGTTTATTTTGCAAATATAGAACTTGGAAAACATCAGAAATATTTTAAATTAATTCCATTAAAATCGTCTGGCATCGTAAAAAGTGTTTTCAATTATTTTAGCAGGATTTACGTTTACTGTTTGTATTACTGTTAAAACACATAGACGGTAAAAAAGTTAATAAAAATAATTTATTCCTAGATCTTCGTGATGGCATATGATAAAATTATTCTCAACAAGCAATCTATCTATTTCAGCGATCAATATTGGACATAATCTTTACTTAATTTCTTCTATTCTTCTACTTGTCTTGATATTTTCATCCACGTCGTGTCTGTGAATTTTTTAAGGTTGCATTCCCAGCGCATTTGTAGTCTTCCTTGTTCTCTCATGTTATACCAAGGTCTTCACTAAGCGATTAGAATATTCTACCTATCATATTGATATTTTATGTTTTGTACTGAGGGTACCATATTAGTTTCACTATTTTCCTTCCGACATCTCTTAGTTTTTTCCATGTACGGCAGTTATGCAAAAGTCGTTAGTAATACTGTTATTAAGCTATTTGTTGTTGCATTTTTTAATGGATGGTTTATCAATAAATCTACCTAAAAGAAACAAAACTGGATAAAAACGTTATCAGACAGATAAGCACAAAAGTTCATTTAAAATTACTGTTTCAGAACTAAAAATACGTCATTTAATGTAGCAAGAATTATGACCGAACGGTGTAATTTTTAATCATTTTAAGACTGACCAGACTTAGACCAGAAGAAATTATTAGTAATCCACTTAAATACGCAATCAATTAGAACAACTATTGATGCCATTAATTTTATCCTAGAAGATCATGATAAATACTTTGGTCTTTGTTTAACTGAGCATTGGAAAACAGAAAAACAACTAAGGGACTACAATGTGAGGAATTTTAAACTGATCTCTTCATATTGTAGAAACAGATCACAGGAGCAGTGCGGTATACATCAGACACGTTTATTGCATTAGCCCAGGAAGATATTTCTAGTTTATCAGAAAGAACGGTGTTTGAATGTTCCACTGCAGAGGTGCGAATTGTTAAGAGGAAGATTGTAATTTTATCCATCTACCGAACAGAAGAACCACAAGTTTTAAAAACAAATTAGATCAAATACTTTGTGATTTAGTTGACAAGGACTCCATCAGTTTTCTGTCTGGTGATTTTAACTTAGATACCCTGCTTGAAGGTGCGAGGTGGCCAGACACATTAAAAATGTTTTTGAGCTCCTTTGATATTATACCTTCCATCAAAGACTATACACGCATACAAGGTAACAAAAAATCTTGTATATATAATATTTTTACAAATCTTGACATAATTGATTCCGTTGTATTAAATCTGATCATACTGCTCAAAATGTAAAATTTGAATTAAAAAAAAAACGAGTATTTAGCAAGGAGAATAAAGTTTTTTTTTAAATTTATGTTAGGTAATATAGACTGGGTATCTGTTTTTGAGACAATAGAGGTAGATGATAATCAGTGGAATGCTTTTATGAATATAGTTCAGAAAATTTTCATACAGTGTTTTCCACTCAAAGAGATAAATACAACAAATAAAAAAACTACAAAATTATTTTAAAAATGATAATATAAAACATTGTAACTCTAGGCTTGATGTTTTGTTTACACTGTCTAATAATAATGTTGATTATAAAGATATTTACAGGTCAGAAAAACACAAATACAATTCTTTACTCACTCAATTTTGAAAAAATTGTCATAAAGAATGAATTGAAAATAGCAAAAATAAAACTAAAATGGCTTGGCAATTATTTAGAGGGTGTCCCTCCGGTGCTTTCTAACGAAATAAATCAATTTGGCAAATGCAGCGCCAGAAGCTGTAAAGAAAATGAAGCATGTAAAAAATTTTCAAATTATTATTGAACAAAATAATCATTGCATGTTCTAACTCCAGTTTCAGAGAAAGAAATAAGCCACATAATAAATAACTTAAAAACAAGCATAGCTCTGGTTATGATGAAATATTAACCAACTTAATTAAATATGTCTCATCAGAGATTTCTCTTCTTTCTTTTATAGTTAATGCTTCTTACAGGCAAGGTAAATTTTCTAAACACCAGGTGCTTTTTTGGGCCTATCTAAGGCTTTCCGATAGTCTAGATTATGTTCTCTTATTACAAAAATTACATCGTTATGGAATACAGGGACCGGCATTAAAATGGATAAAATCATTTCTCACAGATAGGTCACAAAAAGTATGCTTGGAGAAAAAGGGATGTAAGATTTACTCTTAAGGATGTAAGAAACCGATCAATTTAAAATTAGGCATACCACGAGGGAGCGTCTTGGGGATTTTTCTCTTTTTGGTCTACATAGACCTTCCCAATGCGGTGGGTAGTAGTTCCTCAAACATTGTAAATTTCGCTGAGCACAGTGGCAGAGCAAACTCTAAGCAAGGCTGAACAGTGGTTCAGTGAAAATTGGTTGTTGCTTAATACTGATCTTTTTGTTTACTTAAGAACCAGCTACTCACGAGAACAGTTCCCTGACACAATCAATTTATTATCTTTCTGAATAGAGCCCGCTACTCATTAAGAGTGTTGAAGAGCTATCTAGACCAGGTGATCTTACTATCTTCTTCTTCTTCTTGTGGTGCCTATCCGTTACGGATGTTGGCTACTAGCATGGCAATTCTAACTTTATTGACCGCAGCTCGAAATAGTCCTAAAGTGGTCAAGGAAAACCATTTTCGTAATTTCTAGAGCCAAGATATTCTTCTTCTTCCTGGTCCCCTCTTTCCGTAGACCTTTCCCTGTAATATAAGTTGCAGCAGGTTATATCTATGATCGTTTCGCATTATATGTCCAAAATATTCTAGCATGCGTTGTTTCACCGTGGATATAATTTCACATGTTTTATCCATCCGACGTATAACCTCAATGTTTGTTATTCGGTCCACCCAGGAGATCCTCAGTATCCGTCTATAACACCACATCTCAAACGCCTCGAGTTTTCCCTTGGATGCCTCGGTTAGTGACCATGATTCAACCCCATAGAGCAGCACTGTAAATACGTAGCATCTCAATAAACGGATTTTCGTTTTTAAGGGTAGGTCGTGGCTCTTAAATATCTTGCTCATTCTGACAAATGCTGACCTGGCTTTTTCAATTCTTTGTTTTATCTCAACTGAGTGGTCCCATTGGTCGTTTATGGTGGTTCCTAAATAGTAGTAACGGGTACTTGGAGTATTTGTTGCTGATCTACCAGTAATTGACTAGGTGGAATATGCTTCTTACTGATGACCATGTATTTTGTTTTCTTGATGTTAAAATCTAGCCCGTATTCTTGACTGATTCTCCACAATTGCGTTACTAGTGTCTGTAAACCTTCTAACCTGTCTGCAAAGAGGATGGTGTCGTCTGCATATCTGATGTTATTCAGAGGCTCACCATTTATGAGAATACCCTCTTCGATATGCTCTAAGGCCTGGCTCATGACGTATTGCGAATAGACGTTAAATAATAGGGGAGAGAGTATGCAGCTTTGTCGTACTCCTCTCTTTATTGCAACTTCTTCTGTTAGTTGGCCTTTCACCCGAATGGTTGCTGATTGGTTGTAGTATATGTTCTTGATTACTCGAAGGTCTTTGTTATCCACATTAGTTGCCTTTAGTATATCCATGATCTTATCGTGTTTGATTCTGTCGAAAGCTTTCTGGTAGTCGATAAAGCATACATAAATATCGCAGTTGACGTCTCTGCACCTTTGAAATAATACCTGAACCGCGAACAAGGCTTTTCTTGTACCTAACGCATCCCTGAGCCCAAACTGCATTCGTGAGATCTGTGACTCGCATTTCTGATAAATTCTTCTGTGTATTATCTTTAAGAAGGTCTTAAGAATGTGGCTCATTAGACTGATAATACGATGCTCTTCGCATTTTTTTGCATTAGGTTTTTTAGGTATAGCAATAAATGTAAATTTTAACCAGCTCTCTGGGATTTTTCCCGAGTCATAGATTTTATTGAACGTTGTCGTAAGCCATTTTACTCCTTCGTCTTTCATGATTTTTAGAAATTTTAAATGAAAGTTGTCGGGCCCTGGTGCTTTGCCTGCTTTGGTTGCTTTAATTGCGGCTTTGACTTCGTCTTGAGTGATTAGTGGTCCTGTGTCGTATTCCATAATTATCTGGTTGTTATCTCTGTCGTCATCGAATGTCTTCTCAACGTATCTCTTCCATATATTCTTTGTTTGTTCAATGTCTATTACCGGGTCGCCATGATCATCAGTCATATGTCCTGATCTCTTGGGTTTGTACATTCCTGCTGCCTCTTTTACCTTTTTGTGGAGAATAAACGAGTCGTGTCTACTTTCCAATGATTCTATTTCTCTGCATTGATCTTTAAACCATTTGTTTTTGGTTTCTCTAATAGTTTTTCTTATTTCTTTGTCAATTCGTTTATACTCCCACATGTCTCTGTTTTTAGCTCTTCTTCTATTCTCCATCATATTTAGGATTTTATCAGTAATCCACTCTTTCTTTTTAACCGTTGTTGGGCGAAGATATTTATCTAGGATTGTCTGGTTAATTTGTTGTAGTTTTGCCATTTCGCTATCTGGTTCATTAGCTTTGTCTGTACTCTTTAATTCTTTTTCTATATAGGGTTGTATCTGGTGCCTGGTGTCTTCATTTTTTAATGGTCCTAAATTGTATTTCCTTGCTTTTGCACTCTCTATCTTTTTCAGCTTTAGTCTGATGTTAACTACCAGTGGGTTATGGTCCGACCCGATATCAGCACCAGGATTTGTTTTGGCTGATGTTATTGCGTTTCTGAATCTTTTATTCACCATAATGTAATCAATTTGGTTTCTGATGATGAGATCTGGGGTGTCTTGAGGTGATCTCCACGTATATAATCTCCTAGCTGGTAGTTTAAAGAAAGTGTTGGTGATTACTAGTTGTTCTTCCACAGCGAAGGTGATAAGGTGATGTCCCCGTTCGTTTCGTTCCCCCAGTCCAAAGGGTCCTACAGTTTCTCCACATCTACCCTTTCCCACTTTGGCATTTAAGTCTTCTATAAGCATTTTTATTTCGTTTTTGTGAAGTTTTTTCAGGATACTCATTAGTTCCGAATAGAAATTTTCGATCTCTTTGTCTGATTTGCCTTCAGTAGGTGCATATACCTGGATTATGTTGGTCTTAACAGGGAAGGTGTTAAACTGAATAAGGAGTATTCTCTCTGAGATTGGGACGAAGTTTGTGACGTATTTAGAGATGTTATTATTCACTATGATACCAACTCCGTTAATAATGTAGGTTTTCGCTATTTCCGGAGTAATAAATCCGGTGGTCATGTTACTATCAGTATATTATTTTTTTTCTATTCTTGAAACTTTTATTCTATTATGCGATATGGACTAATTTTCTGGGGTGCTACAGTAGATAGCTTTATAGTTATATAGTTTATAGTTCAAAAAACGCAGTCCGGGTGATCTTAGGATTAAAGGCGAAAGAATCCTGTAGAGGCCGATTGAAATCAGTCAATATACTAACTTTCTCAGCCATCTATATACTTGAATGTATTATGTTCCTTTTTAAAAATTTTACTTTGTTTCATCACCTGCTTCCCAATCATAGATATAATACAAGAAGCCTTAATTTGAATTTTACACTTCACAGATTGTCTATAACAAAGAGAAGTCCTTTGTATGCGTGTGTTAAATTCAACAATACTCTACCATCTAACTTTCAACAGGAAACACACTATAAAGCTTTTAAAAGAAAGGTTTTTCAACGCCTAGTTAACATTGAGCCCTATACTGTGGATGAGTGCCTGGTTTATACTTCTCCCTGACCAGCATATTTAATTTGTAATGTTAATGTATTTTAATCTGTGATGTTAATATATATTATTTTAATTATTGAATAATGTGACGTTATTTGCTCAATTATGTTAAAAAATTTATGCAAATAAAAATATACTCTACTGTACTCTACTCTACTCTACTCAATGTTCTATTAGTTAGTTTTGAATTGTGTGGTTGTGGATGTGTAATCATGTAGTAGAAAGATTAGTTCTTTTTAATAACCCTTTTGGGTATAAATTTTCTATTAATATTTTCTTTAACTTCCTTAGCCCATTCTCTGTGCGTGTTCAATATGACAGCTTTGTGATTCTGTTTTTTAGTCCTAGAACTACGTTTATCTTCATTCAAGGACGATATTGAGAATGATAATTGATAAACCTGTTGCTTGATGTAGGTTTTCTGTACCATTCTGTCTTTAGAACATTATCAAGTGTGCGATGAAGCATAATAATAAGAAAGACTATCAAGAAAATTCGATTTGTTTTAACAACAAAACCCATAAAATCATTTAAGGACCAACACTTTAAAATCACTACATAAAACGTTAAGGTTATCTCCAACTCATACACTAAAACTACAGATCCTATGACACAAAATAAAATTTCAATGGCTGTGTATGAAATACCATGCTCAGATTGTGACAAAATACATATAGGAGAAACTTCTAGAACGTAGCACAATAGGATTATATCACATAGAAATGACATGAATACAAAAAAAAAATAATAAAGATTTGTGCATTAACAAAGCATGCAATCAATGTCAAGCATGACTTTAATTTGTCTGAAGCAATCGATTTATAGAAGGAAAGAAATGAACACATTTATGTTTGGAAACGAAACACATTCAAAAAAAAACAAAAAATATATTAACAAGAAATCTGACATAGAAATAGGAAGTAATATTTACTGGTACATATTATCATTCCAAAAATCACAAACACACAGGCAATCAGTAATCATAAGTATTGTGAGTCATCTATCAGTTTCCTCTGACAACATAAGCTAAATATCTGTTCAGAAAGCACAAAATAATCCAATTAGTAATTTAATGATTTATCTTAATTAAAATTATCCAGATATCTTAATTATCAAATTCAATATTTTTCTTGTTCGTTTTATTTATATAGATATCAAATATCCACTTGTTTTTGGACAGGTTTGTTGAATTTTTATTTGTGTTTCTTTATATTTACAATTTTTTTGGTTCTTTATAGAGTACTTATATTTATTCTGCCTCACCTTTTATTCCTACTACAAATATTCGTTTTAAAATATATTCTGCACCCTCGATATTTTTCTATTTTTTAGTAGTATAACTACAATTTTTTGTCTTGTGTTATTTATTAAGACCTTTGTTAGAAGCCGAAGATAACATGACATAAAAGTCTTTATTAAAAAATGTTTTGCTGTCCAAAAATAGGATGTGAAGAAATAAAAAAAAACAATCGTATCAATATTTTATTATGTACAACTATATAACAATTTTGTATCACATTTCAAATTCATGGTTGCTCGTTTCTTTGTTTAAAATTCTGACTTTGTTTCAAATAGGATGTTTTTGCCGAATATATCAACAATATTTCAGAAATATTAAAGTATATTGGGATTCTTTAACAATTTTGTTTCAGCCAACTTTTAACTCTTTGAATACAAACTTTCTTAAATCTAGTGTTACATCAGATAAATTACTACGAGATGAGAATTCCTAAAGTTAATAACACCATTTAATCTAAGAAATATTCGATTAAATCGATGCAAGAAAAAAAAAAAGAATAGAAAAAAAATTGAAAACAAATAATTATATGCAGGTAACGGCAGATAAACGACCAATTAGAAATATCTCGAGAAGGGGTTTTGAAGAGTGAACTGTTTAATGGAAATGTTTGTATCGATTTTCTACTTCCGGTTATAACGGAAGTTGCTTATACCTTCCTTTTTTTTAATGGGATACCCTGTATATTTTTAATTTTAGGAATATTTACGTTACTTTGAAAATTTTTTGTTAATACTATTGTGAACCGTTTTTGAGTTATATTTGCTTTTTTAATAAGAATTACACTTTTCTACCAAGTATATAAAGTTCCATATCATCTAATGCAATGTGAATAAAAAAATAAATTCCTTAGGAACTTGAATTGATCACAGTTTTATCGTTTATAGTATAAAGTTGTCTTTTTTATTGTACAGAGTGCTGTCAAAATTGGCATAAACCCGGTATCCTAAATTTTTGCTCAACTCCTTCTTTTCAAATGGGACACCCTGTATGTGATTCATTATTTTAAAGGAATACGTTCCTCACTATCGATCTGTAATTCTGTATTAGTATTCCCAATACCCATCTCTTGCAGTTTTCAAATAAACTAACTTTATACTTCATTCCATTGTAAAATTTAGTTTGAACTTGACTTTCGTTGCAGGAGGTTGTTGTTGACAAACCATGTCTTCAATAAGCAAGTGCTTTAGTAGTGTTTAGACCAAGGTAAAACCTGGGCTCCACAAGTAGTATAGTGTTGAAAAGTTGTGTTGAAAACTTGAGGCACTGGACAAAAGGACAACGAAAATGTTTAAAGTTTGGTATTCCAATGGTATGGAGGGAACCAAAAAAATGATTTTGACGATTGCTATTTTTGTCTTTTGAATGTAAAGGGCGGTCATCGTAACAATCGACGTATATGGACATATCCCAACATAAATTTAACAATAAGACCTATTTCACATCAACTTACCCCATTCCAATATTTACTAGCCTACTTACGTTGGCAGAGGATAATGTCGAAACGTCATCTGACGAATTACCGACATACATTTGGGGGAAACGACAGTGATTTTGAAGGAGATTCAACACGCCCTAAATGCTTAACTCAGGACGAGCTAAATGATCTTTTTAGAGATTTAAACCTTCCAAAGCAATCTTCCGAGTTGCTTGCCTCTAGACTAAAGGCAAAGATTCTTCTTCATCCGGGAACCAAAATTACATACTACCGTAACAGAGAAAAAGATCTTTTGTCGTTTTTTTCTCAGCCTGATATGGCTTTTGTACCAATATTTTTGGACTGTTAGAAAAAATGGGTATATCAAAGTGCACACCAGATCACTGGCGTTTGTTTATCGATAGTGTGTGTTTTTGGGTATTCTACAAAAATCAAAAAAAAAATTTAATAAAATATCGCTGGTGCTAAAAAACATCAACTATGTCCAATCACCTATCACTATCACCAACAACAGTGGGTGATCTGTGTTTATTTCAAGATTGTGAACTTTCTTCTAAGAGAACAAGGTGATTATACAAAACATCCTTGTTTTTTGTGTCTCTTGGATAAGGACAAGCTAAAGTAATTAACGAAGCATTGGTCGAACGAGAGAGAATAATATTACCTTCGTTGCATATTAAACTAGAGGTCATGAAACAATTTGTTAAGGCCTGAGATGAGAATAGTTATTGTTTTGAATACTTTTCCAGTAAATTCCCTACACTTAGTACAGAAGGAAGCCATCATCATCAGTAGCTCGACAACCCTTTCTGGGTCCTGGCTTGTTCTAGGATTTTCCGCCATTCTGTTCTGTTCCTTGCTTTGTTTTTCCAGTTGGTAATCTTAAGTGTTTTCAGATCTTGTTTCACTTGTTCCATGTATCTAAGTTTGGGTCTTCTCTTTGACCTTCTTCCTACTCGTGTTTGCCTCATAATATGTTTTGGTATTTCAGTCTCCAACATTCGTTCAACATGACCCATTGTATGCTGTGTATAGTTCAAAGTTATATCTTCTGCGCCATATGTCATTTTCAGAAGGAAGCCATGCTCAAGAATTTATTGCCTCCACAGCCACTTAGACCGTTTCCCAGAAAATCTTGGTGGCATTAGTGAGGAAGAGAGAGAATGATTTCACCAAGGTATCAAAACAATGGAACAGAGGTATCAGGAGAAATGGAACACTCACATGGTGGCCTATTACTGTTTTCTAGGAATCGTCTATTTAAATCCTTTGCAAGAAAATCTTATAAAAGGAAGTTTTTAGCTGACGCCAAATAGCATCTTTGTGCTGCGATGCTGGTTAGGATAGATGAAAAGGTTTAGGTTTTTGGGAGATATGTTTCATGATTTTTGTACCTACTTTATTCTAAAATAAACATCCTTCTTTTCATTCGTGTCTTCTTTTTTTTATGTCTAGTAGCACTACATATGTAGGTAACCGCTACTTTAAATTACATTAATTAATTTGAAAAATTTGATCTGTTCTTGTATTTTGTAAAAACGATCTGATGGAGAAATTCTGATGGCATTTTTGCATTTAGCAGACCCAAATTACATAGAAACAGTGAAAACATTTCCGGCAGCAGATTGTGTGTTTACAAGTGAATCTACTATCTAGGCTAGGTGCTTAAGAATGCATGTTACAAAATAAAATGTTTCTATTAATGAAAGTAGTAACAAAAGAAATAAGAAGACCTTGCTAGTGAAGTTTTTGAAAAGTAGGGAGATCAAAACAATATAAAACAAGACAGTTTGACATCTGCCTGAATAGGATTAACCGATTCATATTGATATTATACAAGATATATAGATTAAAGAGTAAGAATAAATAAAGAATATATTAGAGAAACGGTAAATTTTTCTTTCAATTTGAACAAACTGATATGCTTATTTGAAGAAATATTCCTTTTAAAATCAGTCATTTATGTTCTAGTATATTAGATCTGATATAATACTGGATATTTAATTTAACATGGAACATGTGCTCCAACAAACGCGGAATAGACGATTTCTTAGAACGAGCCCATCGGAACACCCCGTAATCAACGGAAACGTCTATTAATTTTATCTATATCATAAACTTCTCTATTGCATCCTAAAAAAAACTGAATCATTAAAAGAAAACGCTTTTCCGAAATTGCAGATGTTCTGTAACGATTTCCTTTCCTCGTAAGATTCTAACGCATCCTGACTTTTTTCATCATCTGAAGGACCTGCAATCCTGGGAAGGGACATGTAGGATAAAAGTTATGGCAACCGTTTCCGTCGACTCCGTTTATTAGCTGGCCCATATGGGCGGCAAAATGGTATTTTGATGTCAGTTCGGCAGTTGTACTGATAGTTGTATCTCTGAAAACAACACAAACACATGAGATTCTAAAAGTGTATACACAATATCCCGTAAAGTTTACCATTTTATTTTATTATTTGAAAACTTTACAGCCGGGATCATATTGCATTATTTAATAAAATATAATAAGTAATATATTTGCTTTCTGCATTTTCCTTTCTCACAGTGTCCACTGTCTACTATCTATAAATAAATATGTAGAATGAGATTTCAAAATTTATTGTTATTGATAGACATAGGCGTGCTTTGGGTCAGACGATTGATTAGCGAAATGTCTCTAAGTATGCATAAAATAAATATATTATTGAAGATCATCAGTAAAATATTTTAATAGACTCGCGATTATTCAAGCTAATTGGGATCGCGCATACCTCGAATACCAAAAAACTCGAATAACACAGAGATCGGGTATTTGCTTAAAATAAACGAAAAATTCAAAAGTTAGTGTGTAATTAGTTTATTATGTACAATTGAAGTATGTAAACCTGTATATAGAGTACATAGTTAAAATATATAGATAGGTAAATATTTACGTATTGGATCATCTTCATGTTTTTAAAAAGTCTTTGATATATTTCTGCGCCAACTTCCGGCCTTGTTTTGATGCTGCGATGTTGCACCAACGCTGAAGATGAAGGACATCGGCAGAGGTTGATTCTTCCTGTTGCTCAATGTAGGCGAGGGCAGCTTTAATCGACTTCAATCTTTCGGAGTGAGATATTTTCTCGATTATCTCATCTGTGTCATTCTCAGTGATATTGTGTGGGTTAATAACCATGTTGGCAATTGCATCTTCAGTCAGTTCCATTTGTTGATCTTGCATAATCCACTCGTTGACGTCTTCATCATTTATCTGCAGTTCCGTTGGTAACTGATTAGCGAGGTCTACTATTTCAGCAATACAGTTATTATTATATTTTCCATCACTTTTCCCTTCAATTTGAAAAAGCTTTCACCATGACTTTTGCAAAATTGTTAGTCTCATATTATCCTACGCTAAAGCTATCCAGTAAGACACATCTTTAACGGAGATCTTTTTAAGGGCTGCTGTTACGATCATTCCCTCATACAACCAAGTCAACAACACTTACAAAAGTCTTCGACGATAGTTCCGTTTTATAGCCTCTAAAACTCCTTGATCCAGAGGTTAAATGAGAGATCCGACGTTTGGTGGCAAGAAAATAACTTTAATGTCACCGCTAGCCAACGAACTTGTATCTGGATGATCTGGACGTAAGGACTGCCCTATAAGGTATCCCTACTATAAGGCAGATTTGGTTAATTAAAAAATGTAAATCAGTAAACAAAATGATCTTTAAATAAAACTTGTGTATTATGAGAGTTGCCAATGTGAGTCCATATTAACTATGATGACTAAGTACACACAGGTATCCAAAATTCAAATCAATTTGTTACATTATACTCCGCCAAAAAAGTATCGCATCACTTATAAAATTACAAATATTTCTGACAGCATATTGGTTAATTTAAATTATTTTTTTCTGGCCCTTAAGAATATTAGGGCTAGAATAAATATAAAAAAGAAATTTGTAAATACAGCTTACTGTTTAAGAAAAAAAATGTTAATTGCTATTTTGTCTGGTTTTTATATTATCACTCTTTATTTTATTTTTGTAAAAAGTATACAATTTGCGTTAAATTTCGTATTAAATATTGAGTATGAAAGGTCGTGACAATATAAATTTAAGTTTAACGAGAGATCAAGTGGTTAGAATAATTTCCCTCATTGAAGACGGAAGGAGTCAGAGATATGTGGCAAATTTAGTGGGTGTAAATTAGTCGACAGTATCACGAGTGGTAGTAAGGTACCGAGAGACTTTTCTTTATGAAAGACGAGCTGGTCGTTGGACCAACAGGTTGATCAAGAGCAACTATGCATGTGGACAATAGATTTTTAGTCCTTCAGGCTTTGCGTTGAAGACATGTGACTGCAAGTCAACTTCAACATGACTTAACCAAGACTCGAAATGTACGTGTGTCTTTAGAAACTGTTAGGCACATCTTAAGACAGTCTGGAATTAGGGCCACAGTAGCTGCCACTTTCCGAGACTTACAAGGGAACACCGTATAGCACGTCTAACATTTGCAAGAGAGCACGTAAACTGGAATATCGACGACTTGGGTAACATAAACTCTATATGGATGAGTCAAGATTTTGTTTATACACTTCGGATCGAAGAATACCAGTTTATAGACGAGATGGCGAGCGTTATTTCAATGCAACCCAAGACCGGCGACTTTGGAGGAGGATCTATTATGCTCTGGGGCGGAATATCTCTTAGGGGTCAAACCGGATTGGTACAGCTAGATAGAGGATCCTTATCTGCTGATAGGTACATTAGAGAAATTTTGGAGATGCATGTTGTTCCTTACGCCCCATTTATTGGTAATGACTTTGTTTTAATGCATGACAATGCACGTCCATACGTCGCAAGAATCGTTACCGAGTACCTTCAAGAGGTGAATTTACAAGTTTTGAATTGGCCAGCGCTCAGCCCGGACTTAAATCCAACAGAACATGTTTGGGACCATCTTTACAGAAGGGTGATATCTGGTAATGTGAAGCCAGCTAATCTTCAGGACCTGCAACGGTTGTTAATCGTAGAATGGGATAATATCGATCAAGCTTATCTAAGAAGATTAATTGGAAGTATGCCACAACGTTGTCTAAATGTTATAAGAGCTATAGGAGGCAATACGTCTTACTAAATTATCATTACTTTTTATTTTTATTTTTTTTTATTCAATTCTGTTTGTGCGTTTTTGCTGTCAAAAATAAACAACAGTACAAAATCCATGTTTTAAATTATTTTTAATACAAAATTTGCAGTTTCATAGGTGATGCGATACTTTTTTGGAGTGTATTATTAATATTTAATATGGCTATACTTTTCTAACAAAAGCAACTTGTCTAATTTAAAAAAAAAACAAAGCTATAAAGAATTGAAATGTCCAAGAAAAACAAACTATAAACTTTTATGGATAACTAACAAAATAAATTTGTGGTGAATATCTATAACGAAATTAAAAAAAAAACAACGCAATCAACAAAACGCATATATTCATATTAGAATACACAACCAAACAATACAAAATTTTTAATGTAAAAATTAAAAACAGCTGTTTTTTTACCTAGTTTACATTTTAAAAACAGGTTCTTTATAGTCTAATTACAAAAAGCAATAAATAGATGTCCAACCTTCAAATTTAGTAGCAATTAATCACATACTTGAATTTTATTAGTTGACAAAACAAATAGAAAGCACTCTAGGATATATTACAAAGTAATTGGTCAAGTAAACAACCAACCACCTACTGTAAACTGAATAATTTAAATTAAATAGGTGGATCATTTAATGAACTTGAGGTAACGCCTACATAAATCAGTTCAATAGGCATTAACAATATGTAAAGGAAAACAAAACAACAAAAACAAAGTTAACTCTTTATTAAACAATATAAAAAAATATTGAGGAAGCAGTTCATCACCTTACATCAATCATTCAACAGGCAGCTTCGAGAGCAACTCTAAATCTAAATCAGAGTAATAACTGTGAACCATATCCACATCATATAAAAATCTTAATAAAAGAAAAGAGAAAACTAAGAAAACAGTCGCAAACTTCCAGATCTCCTGAGAACAAATCTGAACTGAATAGGGCTACTCGTTTGCTTAAAAGAGAACTACACAAATACAAAGATCAAGGCATAAATGAATTTCTTGAAAGTCTCACTGCGACGGATGACACAAATTACTCTATTTGGAAACTCTTTAAGAAACTTAAACATCAGATTAAGCATGATGGTCCCATTAGAAATAAAGATGGTGATTGGGCCAAGGCCGATGAAAATAAAGCACAAGCATTCGCTAATCACCTCAGCCAAGTTTTTCAACCTCACTCCAGAACTATCTCAAAGGACGAAGAAGAATTTATTCACAAGAACTTAGATGCACCGTACCAGATGTCACCTCCTATAGAAAATATTAAAATTAACGAAATTAAAGAGATAGTTAAACATCTCAATACTAAAAAAGCTCCAGTGTATGATTTAATATCGGGAGAAATCTGCAAAAATTTACCCGAAGAAGGATTTCGGCTGGTTATGTACATATTTAACGCAATACTAAAGTTAGGCTATTTTCCGTTTCAATGGAAAATGGCACAAATTATTCTAATACCGAAACCGAATAAAGATCCACGCGAACTATCATCCTATCGTCCAATCAGTTTGCTTCCCATTATCTCCAAGATATTTGAGAGGATACTCCTACAAAGAATGAATTCTATAATCGACAGACAAAAGTTAATACCTGATTATCAGTTTGGGTTCAGGCAACAACATGGAACAATTGAGCAGGTACATAGAGTTGCCAAAGTAGCAAGAGATGCAATTGAAAAGAAAGAATACTGCACTGCAGCCTTTTTGGATGTCTCACAAGCATTTGATAAAGTATGGCATAAGGGGCTGCTGTCTAAAATAAAAACTCACTTTCCTCATTCTCTGTATGCACTTCTGATATCCTATCTTACCAATCGATATTTTCAGGTCAGATACAATGAAGCAGTATCAAACATATCTCCAATTCTATCGGGAGTACCTCAGGGGAGTATATTGGGACCAACTTTATACTTACTCTATACGACAGATATTCCCACAAGAGTAAACAACACAATTGCTACCTATGCAGATGATACTGTGATAATGGCTTCTAGCTCGGTTCCTGTTACAGCCTGTCAAAATTTACAAATTCATTTAAATGAACTAGAGAAATGGTTAAAACTGTGGCGAGTTAAAGTAAATAGCAGCAAATTAGCACATATAACATTTACTTTACGAAAAGAGAGTGTACCATCTGTGAGCATAAACAATACCATAATACCCAAAAAAAGTGATGTTAAATACTTGGGAGTACATTTTGACAGCCGACTAAATTGGGAAAAGCACATCTGAACAAAGCGACTGCAACTAGGATTAATATACAGGAAAATGTATTGGTTCATGAACCAAAAATCCAAATTAAGTCTACATAATAAATTATTACTGTATAAATCTATTCTAAAACCAGTTTGGACCTACGGTATACAGATATGGGGTACAGCATCTAATTCGCACTTACTGAAACTTCAGCGTTTCCAATCTAAAGTTTTGAGACATATTACCAATGGACCGTGGTATGTGCCCAATTTTGTTATACCTCGAGACCTTCAGATCCAAAATATTAAAGACACCGTTGTCTCACTTAGTGGCACTTATAAGAGAAGAGGAAGACTAAAACGCCGTGATCCCTTAGACCTTTCTATACCTTTACATACATAAACGTATACTCTATCATTTTATAGCTACACCCTATGCCCTATACTATATATACCTATAACTTATAATTGTGTGTGTATTTTAACTATTGCTATTTTTTTAATATGTTAGTAAATGTCTTTGTAAAGTGTTATTTATATTTCAAATATTATATATATTAGAAATTTATCTTAAAGGATTTTTGTCACTGGACGGATCTCCCCTGTGTTAATTACATGATAAACTTATTGATTATTGTGTTTATTGTAGAAACAGATTACAATAAATAAAGGATGTAAAAAAAATTAAACAACACAAAAATTGGTCCTTACAAAGAAATATAAGATAACAATAATAAAAAAACCATTAACTTCTTAGGGTCCTACATAGTTTAGCTACCTAACATAATAACTGAAGTCAAACATAGATGATTTCAACAACAGAGTAAGTTATAGCGAACATTAGAACAATTTCTAAAAGCGAACAAAATATCAAAAAATCAGTTTGGTTTTCAAAAAACCTGTTCTATTGAGGATTCAAATGCTGTATTCTTGCAAAAGTATTTGATAACGTTAATCACAGTTATTAGAGGTTCTGCAGGACTGTGGAAATGGGCAAAGGCTAATGAGCTCATAAACAGGAAACAAAGTGTTAAAAAAGTGAAAGAATATAGGAATACTTTCAAAAAAAGTGGAGTACATACTAGAATTGTACTAGGCCTAATGATTTTTATAATTCTCGAGGTCAAATTATTATATGTAGGTAAAACTAAAAGCTTTGCTAATGACACGGTAATTTTTTATTCATATAAATCTGGACTTCTAGATCGAACCACTGAATACATAGACAAAATACACCTTTAATTTGTTTTTAAATGCATATTTTCGTATGAAGCCCCTTAGAATTAATATTTCTGAAATAAGATCAAAATTCTACAAGATATAGAAATAATCTTTCTATAAATAAGCTGAAAGTTGTGAATTTCAAAAAATCATATCTTTGCTAAAGTAACTAAGAAGATTTTAAAAACGAGCGAGGGGAAAACCCAGAAGAAAATAGCAATCACCAATGAAGCCCTCGGCCCTCACGACCAGTACAGCGATTTATGTATAAACGTATAAACAGATCGTTCATTATATTTTGTCTGAATGTATACTGCTCTCTTTTTGTACTTTCACAATAACATTGTTAAAAGTTTGTGTTTGTAAACATAATTAGATATAATACATATTTATATACATAGTATATAAAATGTTTAGGATTTTTACCCCGAAGTTTTTGGTATTATAGAAGTCTAATAGGAAGTTGATATTCATGTTGAAATATCCAATTCCACTCATCATTATAAAATACTATGAACATACATGAGCCCTAACAACAATTATATTGTTACAAACTAAAATACAAGCATAATTCAGATAGTTGACAGTTTATTTTTTGCAAATAATGTTTTTAATGTAACACTATGCAATTAGTTAATTATGAATAATATAGGTTCAGTTAGTAATCAAAAGCAAAATATACTTACTCTAACTAATTAATAATAAAACAATTAATATAAACATAATATTAATGGAATTAAGCCACAATTATTTTTTTTTTGGAAAATAATGTGCGATTACATAGGTAAGTTATACATTGTGATATATATGTATAGATTTAAGATCTTAGGTTTTCTATCGGACACATATCACTAGACTTCGGCAAATATGCAAATAAAAATGTAGAAAATATGCGCATAAATATGCACGTGTTTACCCGAAAATATGCAAATATTTTACAAAATATGCATACAAATAAATACAAAAATTGTAAAATAGTAACAATTTTATTTAAAAAAAAAAGTGTACATAACTAAATATTTCCTACTATTCATTAAGATTTACATTTATTTTAAGTAACTACATCATTTTTAAGTATGAATAAACTTATTTAGAATTATGGTAACAATAAATGACCAAGTGGTGTTCAAAATTTTCTAACAAAAACTTGTGGCTTCTGTCTGAGTACATATATTTATATATGGAAAAACTTCGTTCAACATCAACTGATGTAACGGGAGCATTTTTCAAACTAACCAAAACATTTGGTTCTAAATTAATTCTTTCCGAAATATTTCCAGCTAGAACACTGACTACTTCAGAAAGAATATGGTAACCTTTATTTTTTTCCATAGTAGCTTCAAATTTTTTTAAAATATCTTTTCCAATATTACCTCTAACGTTCTGACAACATGACGCAAATTCTTTTATTAATGCTGTACTTTCGAACAATGACAGTTTTGGTGATTCTAACTGAGTAATTGTTTTTTGAACAAAACTAAAATTTGATTTTATAAATGAAAGTTCTTGTTGAAGCAAGTTACCCTGAAAAGTTTGTTTAGAATCCAAAAGAGATTGGGAACTTTCATCTGTTAACGTATCAATTATGTTCTTTATTTTAACAAAATGATCTGCATAAAAATTAGCTGCTTCTAACCATGTTCCCCATCGCGTTAAAATAGGTTGTGGTGGAAGAGGAATGTTAGGTAGCATTTCTTTATAAAGTTGAATTTTTATAGGAGATTTAAGAAATACTTTTTTGACACTGGATATCGTGGTATTTACAAGAGGAAACTTTTTTCGTATTTCCTCTGCAACTCTGTTTAATCCATGCGCTACACAAGTAACATGTATTAAATCTCGGAAAAATATTTTTAAATTTTGTCCTGCTTTCACCATATAAGGAGCAGCATCCGATAAAATAAGCAGTAATTTATTAGAAGGAATAGTTGTCGGAAGAAAAAAAGTTGCTAATGTTTCTTGTATAAAACGCGAAATTGTTAAAGCATTTGTTTTCTCAAGTTGCTGGCACGAAATAAGATGAGCTTTTGGTAAGGTATCTTCTTTAAGAACACCAATCAATAAATGAGCAATATACTTTCCTGAGGAATCAGTGGTTTCGTCTACAGATATGTAAAAATAATTATCTGCAATTTCTTCCTTAATATTAATTAACACCGACGAGTATAGCCCGTTCACATTATTTCTTCTTAGAGACCGATCACTTGGAACATTAAGTTTGCAATATTTTTTTAGAAACGAACTAAAATTTACATTTGCTAATTTTGAAAGCGGTATGTTTGCAGACACTAATGCGCGACACAA